>NC_064851.1:79647293-79947293 GCF_024139225.1 Suncus etruscus | reverse complement strand
ATACTCTTAATATAAAACTGTAACACATTCTATATAGTATTGTTTAATAAAAACAAGAGTAACTGGGTTTGCTCTCTCCTTTTATTGCACTACCTGGATGGTCAGTTCTCACTTGAGGGGTGGGAGGGTCCCTTTTTCTCTCCCACAGAAACTGTCAGTGCTATTACCAATTCAATTTAAGGAAAGTGGCTTTGTGGCATGTCTTGCACCTTCGAGTTGCATGCCTTGCAACTGTGAGACTCTGGTTTTGAGTTATGACACCACAAATAAAACAAAACATACACAAAAACAAATAAAAGAAAGATACTAATTTCTGGGGTAGTATTTCTTACGGAGGGACCTTTTTTGGAAATCTGAGATGAATTTGTGTCCAGTGTGTCACTGTTCTTCACATTTATTCTTCTTGGTCCATTAAGCAGGACACAAACTTATCTTCTCTCCCCACTGGCCATGATTAGGGGATCTATAGGATGTGGGCGATGGGAATCAAACCCTGGTTGGCTGCTTGCAAGACCGAATGCTAGTCTTGCCTGCTGTACTATCACTCTGGTCCCCAAGACACTATTTTTGGGTGGGGAGGTGTCGGAGTGGGGCCACCTCTGGATATGCTTAGGACTTATTACTGATTGTGATTATATGGGGCTGGAAGCACCATATGTGGTACTAGGCTGCCTGTCTACAAGGCAAATGCTTTATCTGCAGTACTATTTGTCTGGCCTCCTAGGACCTATCTATTTGTTTAAAAAGAAAAGAGAGATCCTGTTAGGCTGAGCAGATGATCTAGTGTGTCCCTGTACCCTCTGGCCTCCTGACCCTGTTGCTACCCCCAAGAGAGGGTTATTTTCCTCCAGAAAGACCTACCTTCATCTCTCAGAGGAAGAACTGAGAATCAAGAAAAGCAGCATTGACCAGGCTGGGATGAATGGAATCCCTTTGGGTTTAATTGAGGAAATTCTTTGATGTATTTATTTTTTTTCTTTGTGTTTCATGGGAAGAACATAGTCGGCATGCAGGAGATTTGAGGAGGCAATCCCTATGGAACTGGTGGCAGGGGTGGGCCTGACTAGGGTCCAGAATGGAGTCTGCTGTGTGACCTAGAAGCAAGACGAAGCACAGTTGTATCCGGCTACACTAACAGCTGTAGCAGTCCATGTTTATTGTGACCTTTCCATGTGCCAGTTGTTGTGAATTTTTCACTCTTCTGTTGCCTCAGTTTTTGTGTTTTATTTATTTATTTATTTTTAAGATGGGAGAGACACTCACTGGGTAGATTCAGGGCTTACTCCTGGCTTTGTCTTCAGGATTACTCCTGGAGGAGCTCAGGAGACCATATGTGATGCTGGGATCAAACCAGGACCAGCCGTTTACAAGATAAATGCCTTTTTCCTGTTTGTGGATTGATGGTGTCCATTTGATAGTTGAGGAAGTACAGCTCCAGAGAGGAAAGCCTGCCCCCTATCTGCTAGTGGAGCTAGAATGGGAACCTAGGACACTGTTTATCTTTTGCTGGTGCTACTGTCTCCAGCAGGGGGACTTTTGGCCTGTGGAATAGACTCTGGAAAAGATACTGCTGGCCCCAAACATTTAAAAATATACCGGGGGTGATAAGGATGGGGATGAAATATCTGGCTTTCATATTAGAGGCCTTGGATTCTATTCCTGGCACCATCAATTTAAATAAATGATATAGAAAATACTTATCACTTTGGGTTTTCAAGGCCTTGCTAAAACCTCAGTCCAGTCCAGTGCCAGCATGCACTAGGGCCACCCTCTCAATCCGTAGGCTGTGTGGCTAATGACTTGATTTCTTGATTTCCATGCCATCAACTAACTTGCAAAGAGAGTAGGAGACTTGAGACCTGGAAATATAGGCTGTCAGCAGGTGACTATATGTTCAGCAGAATGGGAGAATGGAGTGTAAGAGGAGAATCTTCTCTGCCTTTGATGGAGGTCAGCCTCTGTTTATTCTTTCTAGATCATCTTAGAGACTAGTCATAAGTCCCTACTTTTCTCCTATTATCCCACCTCAACTCACCAGCTCACCTGATGCAGAACTACAGGCAAAAAATTTTTGACTTTGGTTTCTCACTTGTCCTTTAAGGTCTTGATTCACAACTCACACAGCCTCTGTGCGCAGATTAACATGTGTCCTCTGTCTGAAGGGAGAAAACATCATTTAGGAACCCACAGTGCTCAGCTCAGCTGCCTCTTATAGGTAATCGTTGTTTGGGCTGTAGCAGGCAGATCCATCTTTTCTGTCATTACATGGTCGACTTCTTTCTGATGGGTTTATATTATTGCTGTAGTGACTTCCTACTAGGGCTGTCTGCAGGTTCTTGGGAGCCTGACGTTTGCATAATTTAGGGGGATGTTGGGTCATTCCTGGCAGAGCTCTGAGCTTATTCCTGGCTCTATTCAAGACTCATATTTCATGGTGCTCAGGAAACCATATATGGTTTTGGGGGTGCAACTAGGGTTTGCTGCTTGAAAGGCAAGCACTCTACATGCTGTGATATTTATGTGGCCCCAAGTTTGCATAGTTTTTTAAAATCTTCTTCAAAATAAAAGCACACATTACAAAATTAGATTTAAAAGTCAAATTTGTTTAGAATTTTAAAGGTTCAAAGTCAGAACAATACAACCGAAATAAAAACAACTCTTTCCATTAACTATGTAACACTCCTATAACACTTTCTTCCCATTTTTTGTTAGCATATATACTTTATTTAAAATTTTTTATTATGAGGGAAAAGTTTGGCTACATCAGGCAGTGTTTAAGGGCAATTCCTGACTCTTCTCAGGAATCACTTCTGGTGGTACTTTGTGGTATCAGAATCAAACTGAAGTAGTCTACATGCAAGGCAAATCCTTAATCTTATATCATCTCTCATATATGTCATATATTATCTTGCATATATGTGTTAACAAAGTTTTTTCTAGCTTCACAATGGTTATGCCATAGAAATGTTCATGTGAAGTTTCTAATATTTATAAACTTACCAGGTTTTTTTCTATAAGGATTGTAGAAACTAGATGACTTGTCTCCAGACATGCTTCTGGCTACCTACCTTCCCTATCAAGATATACCTTCAGTACCCCATTTTCCCTCTTGCCCATGCCTGGTTTCCCCAAAGTACCAGAACTTGAGCACATTGTGTCAATAGGGATGAAGGAAAGCATCCAGAAGGTATCAGGTGGCGGAAGAGGACCTGGAGGCCATTCCTCAAGAGGTCTTGAACTGATTTAACCACACACAGAAAGAACTGCAGACCACATGAAAAAAGGGGAAGCATCATTGAGGTTAAGTGGTTAAAAGGTCTTACAGCTTAAAAACAGAACCAAAACAAAACTCTATTGCAATGATTTTTAGAACAAACACAGCCAGAGATGGCATAGCAGGCTTCTGTCTTAGTGGCAGAAAAATTGTGTTTGTTTGTTTTGTTTTGGGCCACACTCGGTGATGCTCAGGGGTTATTCATGGCTATGAGCTCAGAAATCTCTCCTGGCTTGGAGGACCATATGGAACGCTGGGGATCGAACTGAGGTTCGTCCTGGGTCAGCCGCATGCAAGGCAAACGTCATATAGCTGAGCTATCACTCCAGCCCCAGTGGCAGAAAAATTGTAAGCAAACCTGATGTGAATGTGAGTGCAAAAAACCAAAATTCCAATGCCTTGCCGTATTCCTAAGGAATAACTGAAGATGAAATAAGATTTCTTTCACCAACAAGTTTATAAAAGCATGTGACATGTGGACACATTCCAGGCCTTCCCAGCACCTAGAGGGAAGTTCCTGGTCTGAAATCCACTGTCAATCCCCTCTGCACTCAGGGACTTGAAGCAGGGCCTCTACTTGCCTTGGTTTCCTGGTTGCTACCAGGCAGGAAACTCACCTACAGCAGGGTCAGGCCTCCACCTGGCTCACTATGAGCCCAAACAATCTTATTTTTATTTTTAAGTCTTAGGTCCCAGAACCGTGAAGACCTTTTATTCCTGTTCTTTTGCTGCTGATTTCTAACTATAAAAACAACTCCGTGATCCAGAAAGATTGCTCAGTGACTTGAGCATGTAGAAAAGTGACCTCCAAACACTGAGCTGGGAGTAGTGTTACTCCCTCACCCTCCCCTCAACCCCAGTACTTCAAGGTATTGGCCCCAAACCAAAGCACGAAACTAAAAGCAACTTTGAAAGCTGCTCATTCTGGTGGTGTCAGCCCCAAGCCAAGCTCCTCTTCTGATGATCTGAGGGAGTGGGGGTGGGCATTTCAGGGAAAAAGCAGAGAGTGTCCTGGTGGGATAGGCAGGGTCCACCAGGGCCCCAGTCAGAAGGCTCTGGCTTTGTGGAAAACCCTGTGTCAAGAAATGACTTTTTGTCAAGTTGGAGTTGATCACTTCCCTGGCATAGTACCAGGGAACCAAGTAAACAATAAGATTTGTGTGTGTGTGTGTGTGTGTGTGTGTGTGTGTGTGTGTGTGTGTGTGTTGGGGGTGGGGAACTACTGCCAGCTACTACTGCTCAGGAGCTATTCTAGGTTCTGTCCTTAGGAGTGACCCCTGGCAGGCTAGGGAATTATATCACATACAAGGTAAGTGCCTTCTCTCCTGTCTATCTTTTCCTGTCCCAAAAGCAATGAGATGAACAAATAATTTCTTCCTTTGTTTCTGCCAAGCCAAAAATATAGGTCAAAATAAGTACAAGGCTTGTTTTATAGGGAATTTACAGTAATAGCAAAGTGCCATTCTGGCTAGGGCTTTGCTTATTTTTTAAATGTGCTTGTAGGTTACAAATCTGTCATTGGAGTTGAGTTGGTCTCTCTGGAAGGTCCTATCTAGTACTGACTTTCCCTAGTTCAGGCCTTTTAAAGTCCAGCCCTTGGAGGACAAAGTCCTCTGGGAGGTTCACAGACCATACAACTGTATTTATTTACACAACATCAGTGAATCCTGTAGACCAAATGTCTGAGATGATTCAGAAGATCAACCTTGGAAACTATTAAGGGAAGCATCAGGAAAACAGCCCCAAACGCTGCTATGAATGAGGCCCCGAGTTCAACCCTCAGTACCACACAGCTCCTTGAGCCCTACTAGGGTGTAGCTCCATGACAAGAGAGAGGGGAAATAGTGTGCAGGAGCTCTGAGTTCCTATGCAGCCTGTGAACAACAAGAGGGTCTGGCATGAAACATGCCAAGACCAAGACCAAGGAGTCTAAACATGCATGGGTGAAGGAAAGTTATTGAGGGGAAATCTCAGTGCTTCAATGGCCTGTCTAGAATGGCCTGGACTCTGCAATAACAGGGTGGCTGCAGCTCTTACAAAGCATATTGAAGGACAGATGTGGTCCCAAAAACTGTTGCCACAAGAGCCAGAATGACAGTAGTGTGGAATGTGTTTGCATTGCATACTCATCGAATCCAGAATTGATCCCTGGTATCCCCAGAGCACCACTAGGAATGCTTCCTGTATGTAGAGCCAGGAATAACCCCTGAGTTATTTCTAGGTGTGTTAAAAATAAAAATAAAAACAAACAAAAAAGCAAACAAATCAGCCCCTAAATTAAAAAAAAATAAGAAAAGAGGCAATGTTAAAAGCTGGTACCACAAAAAGTGACTTTGCACTCTGCACTCACAGATCTAGTCCCTTTGTAGCACTCAACATTGGGACTCTCCGTGCTTCAGAAATGGCATTAAAAACTATCATGTCGATGGTAATGAGTGAGAGAACTATAATGCCTATGTCGAATACAGGCAGGGGTGGGGGAGGAGAGAGATGGGAGTCATTAGTGGTGGGAATGCTACACTAGTAAAGGGGGTGTTCTTTTTATGATTGAATCACAAATGTTGTATTAATTATTAATTATATTGTTCTTGTAGTGGATGGTGGAGTTGGATGGATGGTGCCTTTCTCGGCTCGTCGCCTGCAATCCCTTTTAGTCTGGCGGGTCTGTAGGTATCAGGGTAATGGTGAGGAAATGACCCACAGGCAGTCAGTAGAAGTCAGGAGACATATAGCTTTATTTAGGCCCTAATCTCCATGTACATATCTCACATGGCTTCTAAGCTAAACAGCCTCTGCATCCATGCTGTCTCTGATCTCTCTCTCTCTCTCTCTCTCTCTCTCTCTCTCTCTCTCTCTCTCTCTCTCTCTCTCATTTCCTGCTCTTTCTGTCTTTTTCCTCTCCTCCAGGCCTTAATTACAACATCAGGTAAGATTACCATTTTGCCCTAGGGAGGGGTAACACCTAACTACAAACATGTTCGTAATCATGGTGCTTAAATAAAGATATTATTAAAAAGAACAACTCCCATCTCTCTTTTATCCTCCCTCCCTCCATCCTATTTTCTTCTAGGTACCACTAAATTTTTATGGGAAAAAAATCATGAGGCTCACAGACCGATCACTCTCTAGCATGTTCCATACCATACTAGATGTGGGTTTTGTACCTATAGCATCTCTGCACATCAATCTTCTTAGTCTTATTTCCCAACAAGAAGATCAGATGCAAAGCAGTGTTCGCAAGCTGACAATTGTTCTGTAGACTGATGGGAATGAACAAGCCAGCTAGTGAATGCAAGACATAAAGGCAATAAAGATTTAAGGATTCCAAAGTAGAGTTTAGAAAAAGAAAAAAGATTTAAGGACTGAATCCCAGACTGCACTGTTCATCAGTGCTGGACTGT
The DNA here is from genome assembly GCF_024139225.1 of Suncus etruscus. Taxonomy (NCBI): domain Eukaryota; kingdom Metazoa; phylum Chordata; class Mammalia; order Eulipotyphla; family Soricidae; genus Suncus; species Suncus etruscus. Next base: position 79,940,618 of record NC_064851.1, on the reverse strand, counting down.
CCCTGCTATGTGGGATGGAAGTTACTTATCTTGATTCTGGAACAAACACAGAAGTTTCTCTCTGCTGAGCTGACTGATGGTTTTTGGCTTATGCTGTTGCTTCTGTTTTCTTCTTTTCTTTCCTTTGGTCAGTGGGAGATGGGGTTAGGCTAAACCCTGCAAACTCAGGGACCATTCCAGGCTATTGTGAGACAATGTAACCCCCCACCCCCAATCTAGAATAAAGTCAGAACTCCTGGCCGGGAGCCAAAATTGGAGACACCTGAACCTAAGTTGGACATGATATATGTCACAAGTCTTTAGGATATCCCACTGCCATGCATTGCTTACTTCGTGTGTTCAGGAGCAGCATAACTAGGTCCAGTGAAAAGTTTAGAGAGGGGGAGCAGGATATGGTAACAAAGAATAGCCTCAAATGGACACTTCCCAATGGGCTGTAAAGGAAGATAAAAAAAAAATAAAACTTCAGGAGCAATTACTACAAGAACAGAAGGGAGAATGGGCTCTCCCACAAGACTAATAGCCCTCTGGAGCATGAGAATAGGGGAGGAAAAACTCATAAACTGGGTAAGTGTCAAAAAGCTCACCAGGATGTCTCTCACCAGGTACACTAACCTCGTTTTCTTTTTCTGTAACCCCACCTTCCATCAATGAGGTCCTTATCTTCTTCTTTGTGCTTTTGTGTAAGAAAAGTATAAAATGTGTGGTAAAAGACTACTTAGGGCTCATGGTGTCTCTGGCCCGGGAGTCCTCAGCACTGAGCTGTATTAAACTCTATTTTTTTTAAATAATTTTTATTTTGACTAAAGTGAATTACAAATCTTTCACAGTAATATTTTAGGCACATAGTGACATTGAATCAGGGGCATTCCCACCACCAGTGTTGTCCTTCCTCAATCCCTGTTCCCAACATTCATCCTCTATCCCCCTCTTTCCCCCCCACCCACTCCCGACTGTTAGAATAAGTGGCCCCCTCTGTGTCTAGCTTGTTGTAGATTGGGTATTGATTCTGTTGTCATTGGCTTTGGATTTGGTGTTTAAGTCTGGTAATTTTTTAATTTTTACTCAATGTTCATATGCCTGTTTGGTCTTGGTACCATCCATTATTCCCCCTCAATTTATGAGGCAGAACAAGATGATTTAAGTTATGTGGTTCTGTTTGAATGAAAGAAAAAAAGGGGGGGGCAAAAATCCAACAAACAAAAAAACTAAATACAAAAATAAAAAAAAAGTCCAGACAAACAAGAAAACAAAGCGGACAGGGAAAAAACAGACAAAAACCCAGCAACGGGGCCGGCGAGGTGGCGCTAGAGGTAAGGTGTCTGCCTTGCAAACACTAGCCAAGGAAGGACGGCAGTTCGATCTCCGTGCATCCCATATGGTGTCCCCCAAGCCAGGGGCAATTTCTGAGCGCTTAGCCAGGAGTAACCCCTGAGCATCAAATGGGTGTGGTCTCAAAAACCAAAAAAAAAAAAAAAAAAAAAAAAAACAAACCAAACAAAAAACCAAACAAACAAAAAAAAAACAACACAAAAAACCCCAGCAACAACAAAACATGAAAAAAATTGAACAAAAAAACCCCCAAAAAGCATCACAGCTATAAAGACAACAACCAAACAATAACCACAATCTGAATAAAAATAAAATTGAAAAAAATAACAAAAACAAAAACAAAACAAAACTCTATTCTTTATCTATCTCTGGTGTCTTTGTGGGTCCAGCCTAATAGCTATGTGCAGCTATGTTGAGTTCAGTGGCTTCCTGCAGCAGCCCCCAATCTTATTGACTTTGGTCCCTTTCCTCTGTACAGCTATGTTGAGTTCAGTGGCTTCAGATTCATGTGGCCTGGACCTTGGATGCTCTGTGCCTTAAACACTGGACACTTTTGGGGGGTGGTTTAAGGGCACACTCAGTTGTGTTTAGAGTTTACTTCTGGCACTGTTCTAAAGATCACTCCTGGCAGTGCTCAGAGGACCAACAGTGCCAGGGATCAAATGAGGGATCAAACTTGTACACTGAGCCATGTACAAGCCAAGTGCCTTTTAGACACTAAACTCTGGAATGTGTCCTGAATCACTACCAACTGACTTGCTTCTTTTATCCCCACAGCCAACTATGACTGAAAACCCTTTAAAAAGCAGTAACACACTATTGTGTGTTTCTCTTAGCTAACTTTTATGTTCATTTTTTTTTTGGTCACGGGCCACACCCAGCAGTGTTTAGGCATTACTCCTGGATCTGCACAGAAATTATTCCTAACAAGCACAGGGGACCATATGGGATGCCAGGGTCAGGTCCTGGTCTGCCATATTCAAGGCAAAGGCCCTACCTACTGTGCTATCTCTACAACTCAACTTTCCCATTTTTACATCAAAGTGTATGGAGGAATATGGTTTACTATCTGCCCTTCCCTGTTCTCCATGAATAAGGCCACCTGCAAAGGGACTAAAGTTACAGAGTGTCTGCTCTCCTGTCTTAAGTCCTCCATCTCCTTCAGTTGGTTCTCCAAACGCTGTACCCTTTGGAGGCTTCAAGGCTATCATTTGCTGGAGTCCAGTGAAGATTAAGTAAACAAAACATATATAATAGAGAAAAGTATGGGGTTAGGGAGTTCCCAGCATCCTCGTGGACTGAAAGCCCTGACTGCCTTTCATCTATAATATTTATTGCCTATGAACAATAAACATGGGAGCCTGCAATCAAGCTAATCAAGCCTAAGTGGGTCATCTTTACATTTCAAAGAAAGAGGAAGCTATGGTAAAATATCTGAAGATTGTCTTCCTCTTGAAGACAGTTAAAAAGCTGAATACAGGACTCCACTCACCCTGCAGGCGCAGGTAATTGAGAAATTAAGAGCTTTCAGGTCTTTTCCTGCCCCTCTCCTCAGACTATCTACTCTCTAGCTAAACTTTGTTTATTTTTTGGAAGTCTTCATATCCATTGGTAACTAGGGAACAAAAGCCATTGGTAACAAGGGAACAGGTTGTGAGAAAGCTTCAGAATGCCTTTTATTTAATCACTGAACCAGAACTTACTAAATGTAATTGGGCATGGATGAAGAAAACTATCAGGCATTAGAATTCAGGTGCTAAGGCACTGGTTAAGTGCTGCCTCTTTCAGACAGCCTACTAGTCTAACAGTGTTATTCGTCCTCTCTCCAATCTGCTCTCAGAATGTTTTTCCTGCTCCCTTATGCTAGTACTTACCAGGAATCTGTTATAGCCTGTCTTTGTAAGACTCTTAAAAGTGAGGTCTTTGGACAGAAGTGTACAATAGTGGGAGACTGAGTTTTGCTAAAATTGAATTAATTTAAAATTCCAGGGCCAGAGATGGTACAGGGGCTAGTCCAGGGGCTATATTACCATCCATTTAGTGCCTCCAGGATTGATCCTTGAACACAAGGCTAGTAAGCCCTGAAAACCTAAAGGAATTTCCCGCAGATGTTTATCATTTCAGACACTCTTCCCATTTGCTTCTTAGTTGTGTCTGTACTAGGTTCCAAATGGCTCAGGTTAAGGGTGGAGAAGACCTGTGCAGTTAGTACGAAGGAGTAGATGCTGATATGTCGGCATATGTGAGGGGGATTTGGCTGGCCTCTGGGTCTTCATTTCTTTTTATTGTTTGTTTTTGGGCCACACCCAGTGATGCTCAGGGGTTACTCTTGGTTATGCGCTCAAAAATCGCTCCTGGCTTGGGGGACCATATGGGACACCGGGGGATAGAACCATGGTCCGTCCGAGGTTAGTGCATGCAAGGCAAACACCCTACTGCTTGCGCCACTGCTCTGGCCCTTGAGTCTTCATTTCTTAGAGGCCATCTAGAGCACTCTGGTCCAGGTCTCTGGTGTCCCTGGGAACTCGTTCTCATTTTTCTCTCCTCCAGCTCTTGTTGAGACCAGTGTTTTTAGTTCTTGTCCTTTCCAGCTGCTGCCACGTGCCCTTGAGGGATGTGGCCTCACAGGTTCTGTTTTTAGAATTTGCACTTCACGTGTGCTCAGGGGACTTAATAATCTCCCTGTAGGGGCAGCTTTCTTGAGACTGTTGCTAAGGGCCAGTTAGCGTGTTGTGATGGAAACGTGATGAGATGCTGATCCCTGCTCAGCAGAACTGCCGAGTGTCTGCATGGAGTGGCCTCTTCTGTGGGACCCACAAGACCTGCACAAGACTGTGCTGCCTATGGTGTCAGCAGACAGACAGAGGATGACCAGAAGTTGGGAGGTTGGTTATGGGGGAGACTTATTAGTTCTTATAATTGTGAGCCCATGTCTACTGCAGCCTTATAGCCTAAAGAGCCTACAGGGGAAGGCATCAAAGAAGCAGGACCCATGAGGCCCCTGACCTCCCAGAGCATGAGAGTGCTTGGGGAAGTACATGGGTGGAAGAATTCGTGGCCCAGCCTAAGTGCATGTCAGAGGATCCAAACGAACATGAGACTCTGTGTGTGTGTGTGTGTGTATGTGTGTGTGTGCACTCATATGCTTGGCCAGTTTCTGTGGGCTGCAGTGCTCAGGAAAACAAGGGTGCTTGATTGTGGGGCTCCATCATATCAGGAAGAAGGAGCAGGAATCAAGGCTGGAGCAGGAGGGAAGCTCCCAGCCAGCCAGGTGTGGTAATGATCATTGTCTCTTGCCAATCTCTTTAGTGCTTTCTCTTTCTAGCCTCTCAACTCTCCCATAAAATTCATGCTATTTTTCTGAATTTTCACTGTGACAGAGAGATTCTATCTACTGTCCACTATTACACAGCTGGTCTTGGTCTCATCAGCTTAAGTGATTAATTTCAGGATGTTTATATTCTAAAATACCTGCCAGGGGCTATAGAGATAGTACAGGGGTTTAGATGCTTGCCTTTCTTGTGGCCAATCTTAATTTTAATTTGTAGCACTACTTATGATTGTTCTGGTTTACTCCTAAGCAGAGAGCTAGAAATAGCCCCTGAGCAACTCTTGGTGTGGACCTAAATAAAAAGCAGATCAGCCAAGCAAACAGCTAAGGCACATGCTTGACTGGAAGGAAGGGTGGGTGAATTCATGGGCAAAGGGAGAGTTCTGGGCTGGGGAAAGAAGGTAGCTAGTCTCAGGGCAAAGAATCCAGCATATGCAAGACAGGACAGATCCTTAGGGCCTTGGGTTGTGGGGGTGAATATCTGGAAGGGAGTGACATGACTCATGAACCACACACAGGACCCTTGTGGATAACACCAGAGTGTATTTACATTTGTACCATGTAATACTGTGCCAGTACTGTGCATTATATAATTCACAGAGTACCAAAAGTATAGTGTGTTAAAGAATGAAATAAGATACAACACTCTCGTGTGTGTTCATAGACAACTCCTTACAGTGGAATTATTTTTTATGTTATAACTTTATTGAGGAAAGATGATGAAATTACAAAGTGTAAATTGCTTATGTATTTTGAAAACTCAATGTTACCCAACACCATGGTGCCAGTAAACCTCCACCATGGTCATTAGATTTTTCTTATGGTGGATACTTAAGGTAGCCATGTTACTTTGTTTATATGATATATAAAATAATTCATTTATGTATATGATAGTTCACACATTATATACTGTGGGTACATGGCCATAAAAGGGAGACACAGCAACAGTGGGAAGAAGGAAGTTCTCCAAGAGACAGATCAGAAGGCTATGTCAATACACTTCTGCTGGAGCCCTCATAACCACAGCCCCCAAGCCTGTTTTGTGCTTTCTACCTTATATGATTTACCAGACACACACTGTACCAAATGCCCCCTTTTGTTCTATAGTCTGCTTTTCTAAGGTGCTCTCTTTAATCTAAGACATATTTACCTAAGAATGAACTCATTCCCTCCTCTGCAGTGCATAGCTTTTTTTCCTCACTAGTATAAGAGAAACTTGCTTCCCAATAAAGATTTGTCAGTTTCATGATAGACAACTGTCCATGTCCTTTTTTCAGAGGGTTGCTTCTAGATCTCAGGAGATAACTCCCACATATACTGTATGGATATTAGAAATATATTCATCTACATGCATCATATATCTTCTTATATATACCATATGAAGTAAAATATTAGAAATATATATGGTGTGAACAAGTATATACTAATGAGTTGGACAAGCTATTAAAAAGAACAACTTTTTAGAACATAAATCATTCCAGGACTATATCAGGATAAAATATGAAACATGAACAGACCCATCAGGACTAATGAAAAAAAGCTGAAACTCAATGGCTTCACTAATAAATCCTCCAAATTGTTCAAAAAAGGAATAGGTATTTTCCAAATATATCTGTTGGAGTTGACATAGCCTTGATTCTAAAACCAGACAAAGACATCACACAAAATAGAAAACAATAGGGATATTTTACAGGTCAGGGCCCATATTTTTCATGTCCCTCCTTGACTTGGGTTCTATTTCTAGCACCACATGGATCCTTGAACATCACCAGATGCAGCCTGGGAGATGCTGATCAACATCCAGGTGGGTCAGTGATCCTTGGCACCAAAGGACTCAAACAGCACAACAGACTGGAACTGCTGGACAAGTTGTATAAGCATTACTTATGGAGCCCTGGGTCTCCTTAGGAACCTCTCCACCCCCAAAGTAAAATACAGACCAAATACTGATGAATAAAGATTCAAAAAACTCAACACTATACTATCACATCAAATTCAACAATATATTAAGATATACCATTATCAAATAGTATTTATTCTAGGTATGCAAGAATGATTCAATGGGAGCCAGAGCAATAGTACAGTTGGTAAGATTCTTGCTTTGCATGCAGATGACTTGGGTTCCATCTCTAGCACTTCATTTGGTTCCCTAAGCCTGCCAGAAGTGATGACTGAGCACAAAGCCAGGAGTAACCCCTGAGCACCACTGGGTGTGGCCTAAAACAAAAAGATAAAAGGACAAAAGAGTTAAATACATGCTTTTTCAAAGAGGTTACACAGAGACCAATGAAAACATTTTCACCATCTTCTTAGGTAAATGCAAATCAAAAAATGAAAAGGCATATCACATATGTGAGAAAAGATAAGAAACAACCAGTGTTGGAGAGCATGAGCATGTGGAGAGTGGGGAAACTTTGTATACTGTTGGGAATTATATTGATGAAAATCATGAAAATCTACAGGAGATTCTTCAAAATAAGAAAAAGAAATTCCACACCATCCAATTCTCCCATTTCTGGGTATTTACCCTCAAATACAAAATCACTACTCTCTCTCTCTCTCTCTCTCTCTCTCTCTCTCTCTCTCTCTCTGTGTGTGTGTGTGTGTGTGTGTGTGTGTGTGTGTGTACCATACTTGGCAGTTATCCAGGACTATTCCTGCCTCTATGCTCAGGAGTGCACCCTGAACTGGAGGGGAATTCTATGTGACTGAACAGGGACTGAGGCTGTTTACAAAAAGTGCTACATGTACTCTACTTCTTGTAGTCTCTCCCACTGGTCTACAAAATTTCATTAATTTAAAGATGTATATATATTTCATATATGAAATTTTCCTATACATGGATGTACACGGAATCTATTATGCTGAGTGAAATAAGTCAGAGAGAGAGAGAAAAACGCAGAATGGTCTCACACATTTATGGGTTTTAAGAAAAATGAAAGACATTCTTGCAATAATAACTTTCAGACACAAAAGAGAAAAGAGCTGGAAGTTCCAGCTCACCTCAGGAAGCTCATCACAAAGAGTGATGAGTTTAGTTGGATAAATAACTACATTTTGAACTGTCCTAATAATGAGAATGTATGAGGGAAATTGAGAACCTGTTTAGAGTACAGGCGGGGGTCGGGTGGGGAGGAGGGAGACTTGAGACATTGGTGATGGGAATATTGCACTGGTGATGGGTGGTGTTAAAAAAAAAAAAGAAAAAGTATAAAAGATGCACTACAATTTAGGATTAACTGGAAAAAAAAAGAAATTAAAAAAAAAGATGTATATATATTTCAATGTTTATTTCAGTCTTTTGTATAATAGCCAGCAACTGGAAACAACCTAAACACTCATTAACTGGGTAAAGATGATGTGGTCTACATATACAACGAAATGCCACTCAGCTATAAATCCTGTCATCTTTAGCCACGTGGACAGACCTAGAGACTATTCTATTTGGTAAAATATGTTAGCCAAAGAAAAAAGCTTGTATTGTCATTTTTATTGATATAAAAAGAAAAATATTAATTAATTAAAAAACAATAAACTTATGGAAAAGTATGTAATAGAAAAGAAGTATTCTATTTCATTCTTTTTATTTTTAAAATTTTATTGAGACCATTGTGAATTACATTTCTTTTATTTATTTATTTAAATATCTTCATTTAAACACCTCAATTACAAAAATGATTGTGGTTGATTTTCAGTCATGTAAAGAACACCCCCCTTCACCAGTGCAACATTCCCATCACCAATGCCCCTAATCTCCCTCCTCCCCACCCCTGCTTGTACTCTGGACAGACTTTCTACTTCCCTCATTCATTCATATTGTTATGATAGTTCTCAATGTAGTTATTTCTCTCACTGCACTCACCACTCTTTGTGGTGAGCTTCATGTAGTGGGCTGGAACTTCTAGCCCTCCTCTCTTTTGTCTCTAAAAATTATTGCAAGAACGTCTTTTATTTTTCTTAAAACCCATAGATGAGTGAGACTATTCTGCATCTATCTCTCTCCCTCTGACTTATTTTAGTCAGCATAATAGATTCCATGTACATCCATGTAGAGAAAAATTTCATGACTTCATCTCTCCTGACGGCTGCATAATATTCCATTGTGTATATGTACCACAGTTTCTTTAGCCATTCATCTGTTGAAGGGCATCTTGGTTGTTTCCAGAATCTGGCTATTGTAAATAGTGCTACAATGAATATAGGTGTGAGGAAGAGATTTTTGAATTGTATTTTTGTGTTCCTTGAGTATATCCCTAGGAATGGTATAGCTGGATTGTATGGGAGTTCAATTTCCAGTTTTTGGAGGAATCTCCATATCACTTTCCATAAAGGTTGGACTAGGCTGCATTCCCACCAGCAGTGAATAAGAGTTTCTTTCTCTCCACACCCCAGCCAGCACTGATTGTTCTCATTCTTTGTGATGTGCGCCAATCTCTGTGGCGTGAGATGGTGCCTCATAATTGTTTTGATTTGCATCTCCCTGATGATTAGTGATGTGGAGTATTTTTTCATGTGCCTTTGGGCATTTGTATTTCTTCTTTGTCCAAGTGTCTTCATTTCTTCTCCCCATTTTTTGATGCGATTAGATGTATTTTTCTGGGGCCGGAGAGATAGCATGGGGGTAAAGCGTTTGCCTTTCATGCAGGAGGTCATCGGTTCGAATCCCGGCGTCCCATATGGTCCCCCGTGCCTGCCAGGAGCAATTTCTGAGCCTGGAGCCAGGAATAACCCCTGAGCACTGCCGGGTGTGACCCAAAAAAAAACCACACACACAAAAAAAAGATGTATTTTTCTTATAAAGTTCTGTCAGTGCCTTGTATATTTTAGATATTAGCCCCTTATCTGATGGGTATTGGGTGAATAGTTTCTCCCAGTCAGTGGGTAGCTCTTGTATCCCGGGCACTGTTTCCTTTGAAGTGAAGAAGCTTCTGAGCTTGATATATTTCCATCTGTTGCAATAAACGTTTTTTTGTTTTTGTTTTGTTTTGGTTTTTGGTTTTTGGGCCACACCTGGCAGTGCTCAGGGGTTACTCCTGGCTGTCTGCTCAGAAATAGCTCCTGGCAGGCACGGGGGACCATATGGGACACCAGGATTCAAACCAACCATCTTTGATCCTGGATCTGCTGCTTGCAAGGCAAATGCAGCTGTGCTATCTCTCCGGGCCCCAATAAACATTTTTAAATGCTCAAAATTATTGTTTATCTAGGAAATGCAAGTTAGCACCACATATATAAAACCATAAATGCACCAAAATTGCTAATACTGAAATGTTAACAGGTATTTGAGACTGCTGGTACTTTTAACATTGCTGAAGGGAATGCAAAATGGCATAGCCCCCTTAGAGAACAGGTTGGAAGCTTCTCTTTTGCTTTTGTGGGGACACATCTAACTGTGCACAGGGGTAACTCCTGGATATGCACTCAGGAATTACTCCAAGAAGTCTCAGGAATGGAATACTGTAGATCTAACCTGGTCTAGTCATTTGCAAGGCAAATGCCCTACTCTCTGTGCTATCACTCTGGCCCAAGATTGGCAGTTTATTATTAAATTAATATATCCTTGCCATGTGACCCAGGTATTTTAGTCTTGAATATTTTCTGAGTTTAATGGAAAAATTATTCTGATGAAAAAATTTATTTATTCTTATAGTAACTTGATTTATAAGAGCCCAAATGTAGAAATAGTCCAATTACATGTCAGAAGATCAATAAATAAACATGATATGGAGTATCCATATAATCATCAAGGAAAAAACGAAACTACTGACACATGCAACACTGAGGAATCTTAAAAATACTAATTTTAAACCAAAGATTTCAGCACAGACTAAGTATATTTTAAGAAGCTATTTGTGCGAAACTCCACAAGAGGAAACATGTGAGTTTATGGAGATTGGAAATATGTGGTGATTGGGGATTGGGTTTGGATAAATAAAGCACAAAGAAACTTTGGTAGTGTAGAAAACTGCACCACCACTGTTGGGGTGATTGATACATTTGCCAAAACTTACAAGTCTAAATCTAAAGCTAGTACAAAAAGTTGGGTCTTTAAAGTGTTAATTCCACTTTCTAAAAAAAAAGACTAAAAAAAATTAGTAACTTTGCATGGGAACAATTTTAGAGTTCAAATAAGAGATGATTTTGAAATTGAATTTTGTAGAACACTTCTTTCCAGGGTGCATATGCAGAGGGAATGGCAGATCTAAGAGGAGCAGAGTTAAGAACTCTGGAAATAGGTATCATTCAATACTTGCCCTAATCTGTATACTTGCTCCTTCCCAAAATAGATTGGGATCAGCTTATACACCATAACAGGATGAAAGATAAATAGTTGAGAAAAGAGAAACAAAGTAAAAGTGATAAAGGAAAAGATGATATACTTGAGGTGAAAAGAAAATGTTGAGATAACTATCAACCATGAAGTCCTATGTAACAGCAAAACAACAACAACAACAACAACAACAACAAAACCCAAAACCAAAATGCTGCAAAATGAACTTTGAGCTTCCTGGCAACCAAAGCAAAAAAAAAAAAAAAAAAAAGACATGATCACATACATGTTAATCACAGTGACCATAAAATAAATAAATAAGCCTATAGGTTAAAATGGAAGATTTATTGCATCAACTCCGATGAGAAGACTCATCGGACAGAAAGGAGACTCTTAGGAAATCAAATGATATTACTGTTACTGATTTTGGCTTTGCCTCTGTCCTTGCCTGGTGTGAACTGGAAATTCCATGACTACTGAATATTCCTGTCCTTTCAGCTCATGACCAAACTGAAAATCATAAATGTTCCAGTGAATATTGTATCCAGCCTATATTCTCTTTTTCCTTTGTAGTCATTTTTTTATTGATGATTACTTTTATACTTTGGCAACTTTTTTACTTCGTTAAGCCACCACAATTATGATAATGATTTAGTTTTGATTTTGCTGTGCTTTGTAAAAAATGTTTAGATCTTTAACATACATAGAGATTTATTTTCAGTGTAAGGTATGAAGGGTTAATGTATTTTTCCCGAAATGGTTGAACCATTACCTCAAGAATATTTGTGATAGTTTCTTTATTGCATGCTAAATTGTCACTTTAGAATTTTTTGCATTTTTTATTCTCTAATTAAATATATACCTTTTGGTTAGTAGCATGTTACTTTTATCCCTTATTTTAAATCATACTTAAATATCTTCTAGAGGGGGCTGGAGAGATAGTACACAAGGTAAGGAATCAGTTCAGCAGATAAGGCATTTGTCTTGCATGGGGCCAACCTGGGTTCAATCCCTGGCATTCCATCCTCTGAGCACTCACTGAGTGCAGAGCCAGGAGTAACCCCAGAACACGGTGGCTCCCAAATAAAACAAATATCTAATAGAACTCATTTGATGGTGTACACCCACCTATCAAATGCAATGCTAAAATTTCCTTTTATGCCATTCTATTTCATTTTTGTCCCAAGTCCCATAAAGTAGAATATTGTAATCCATAATGAGAGAACAATTGGAGTTTTAGTCATTATTTATGTCTTTCCAGAATGTAATTTTATATTAAAGGGTCTTCTTCAGGAAGCATTTTTGATGCCTTGTGAGGTGTAAGATGTGAAATGTGAAATTGATTGCTAAGCACATTCTCTTGTTTCTATTGTCAGGGGAGTTCTTCCTGTGGTGACCACATCACAGTGTTTCTTTGATTATGAGCACCCTGTATGTTAAAATGTGCCAAAATAAGTCAGGCTTATGGCAGGGTCAGGATCTGCATCTTTATAACTCATACTTTTTTTACAGCCAGGACACACTTTTTTTTGTATTGACATAGATATGAACACAGATTATGCTCCTTCCCCAAGATCTCATCTTAATAGAAAAGCAGGTTTTCAGGCCAGCCTGACTACAAAAATGGGAGGGACATGGCTGTGGTGTGGGAGAGAGAAGATTTCTCACCATTCATACATGCCCACATAGACCTCCTGTTTAAGCAAAGAAAACAGAATGAGGGAGTGCTGGGTGTGTTTTGTGCACTTTTCCCCTTGCTGGTGTTAGGTTTCTACAGAAAGAATTATGTTAGCAACATTTATCCATCTCCCCATTCTGGAATCCTTTGGAACCACAACACAAGAGCAGGTACTGCTCTTCCTCCAAAGGAATGGAAGCCAGTGAGACTCCTTTGCTTTCTCTCTCAAAGTACAGAATGAATCTTAATGAAGCACAAACAGCTCTTTAAAGAATTTCCAAGAAGTCTCTTCAAATAATGAGTACTTTTGAAATAAAGTAACATAAGTGCTGGAGGTATAAGAATTTAAGCATATTCTCAGCTTATAAAACTCATAAAAATCATTATATTTTTACACTGATATTGAATAATGCTACTTAAAATGACATCAGATCACTCTGGACAAAAAAGAAGAATGGTTCCGGGACCACCACCGCCAACAACAAACAATCTCTAGCCTAGCTAGAAGACTCTATCCCAGGCTCCATCCTAGGAGCAGCATAATGACCAAGACCATCAACTACAGAAGATGGATTAAAACGACACTGAAGAAGCAGAACTGCTAGAACCACAAAGAAAGACTTCATCATAAGCTCCATTCCTTGAGCTGTACAGACACCAAGATCTCTAGATACAGAGGCCTGATTTTACCATCCATGATGAAGCAGTAGTCTTCCATACATCACAAAAGCACCGAGGGGAGAGTAAATGATGGTGCAAGGAGTCTATAGTTAATCCCATGACAGTATACTTCAGGGGTGGAGAAACCCTGTATCTCCTAGGCCAAGAGAATTCCCTCTATAATATCCCCAATAGTTACACTGACTATGCAGGGAGAAAAAAAGGCACAAAATAATCATTTTATCCACATATATATGTATATATTTATTGATGGATTTTTTGACTTCTTTATTTTGATGTAGATATTGAAGTTGATGTCTCCAATTTTATTTTATTTTATCTTTTTCTTTTTTGCACTCCGGCATGGCTTGATTTCAGGACCAAGACTATTGGTGGTGTTTGTCTTTATTACTGTAGTGCTCACTGGATATTTAATTTGATATTTCTTTCTGTATTGTTGTGGTGTTTCAATTACCTTTTTCATGTCCTCTCTCAAACTGCAGTTGAAAGCTTCTAGAAGGACTCTGCCCATTTTCAGCTTATTCTATTTATTTATTTATTTATTTATTTATTTATTTATTTATTGCCCCATTCTATTGCTTTTCTTTCCTTCAAACAAAACCATATAATTCTAATTATCTAGCTCCGCCTCTCAAATAGAGGGGGGAAAACAAGGGAGCGTACCAGGACCAAACAGATATATGATCACTAATAGTAAGCTAGACAAAGAGGGGACCACCTACTCTAGCAGCCCGAGGGGTGATGGTGGGGGATATAGGTTGCAGGAAGGGAGTGGGGATGGGGGGAGGACAAATTTGGTGATGGGTATTCCCCTGATTTAATGTTAATATGTACCTAAAATACTACTGTGAAAGATATGTAAGCCAATATGATCAAAATAAAAATTAAAAAAAAGAATGGTAAGGAAGTAAAGTGATATGCATGATACCCCTTCAGTAACATTATTGCAAACCACAGTGCCTAAAAAGAAAAGGAAGTGGGATGAGAGAAAGAAAGAAAGAAAGAAAGAAAGAAAGAAAGAAAGAAAGAAAGAAAGAAAGAAAGAAAGAAAGAAAGAGAGAGAGAGAGAGAGAGAAAGAAAGAAAGAAAGAAAGAAAGAAAGAAAGAAAGAAAAAAGAGAGAAAGAGAAAGAGAGAAAGAAAAGAAAGAAAAACGGCAAGAAAGAAAGAAGGACGACAAAGAAAGACGGAAAGAAAGAAGAAAGAAACAGAGAAACAAGAGAGAGAAAGGAAGAAGAAAAAATGTCTGCCACAGAGACTGGCTGGGTGTGTGGGTGTGGGGTAGGAGGGAAATTGGAGAAATTGGTGATGGGAAATAAAAGCTGGTGAAAGGACATGTTTTGGAACATTGACTGAAACAACTATCACTCTATATATCTAACTATATTTCATGGTAATTTAACTAAAACTGGCATCAATGTATAAAATACTTAGGGATAAATTTAGCAAAATCTGTGCATTATCTGTGCAATAGAAATGATAAAATATTACTTGTAAAATATTAAAGCAGACTAAAGTAAATGGAGATATATTCCATAATTTTTGATGGAATGATTGTTTTTAAGTGACCACTTTCCCTAAAATAAGCTATATGTTCAATGCATTTCCAATAAAAATTCTGAGAATATTTTAGAAAATGGCAAGATGATTATAAAATAATAGAGAAATAAGAGAACAGACAAAAATTCTGAATAAATAATTAATTTGAATTAGTTACATCAAAATTGGGGTTCAGTACATGACATTACTTTGTACAGAGCTGGCAGAACAGTGCAAACAAACATACTGACAACTTACTGTGTAGTTCTGACCACTTGGATACTCAGTATGCAAAAGAAAGGAAACCTGTGGAGGCTGAAGCAGAGAAATCTTCATGGATACAAAAGGATAGGAAATCATAGGAAACTCATTTTATATTTGCACTTTATATATAAATATAAATATGGTTTGGAGGCTAAAAAAATTCTAAAACCTTCAGTGGACAAGTTGAAGAGAGATAATATTAAAGTTCTAGTCTGAATTTGAATATCAAGAATCATAAGTTTTAGTTCACGGCTGAGTTTGGAGGCATGAGGAAAACTGATGTCTCAGTTCAAAGACAATTAAGCAGGGTCTAAAGAGCAAATGGTTTCTTTGTTTGGCCTTTTCTGTTTTGTTCAACTCCTCAATAGACTAAATGAGTCCCAACATAGGGGAGAATGGGATATGCTTATTACTCACTATGCATCAATATTCAAATATTAATTCCATTCAGAAGTTCTCTACATGCACCACAGTATACTGTTTAATCAGACAACTAGTTGCATAAAATGAATCATCGTGGGAAGCTTTGGTTCCACCTTGAAAGATTCGGATTCTTTGGGTCTGTAATGGGTTCAAAGAACTATATTTTTAATCAATTTAAAAAGTGATTGTGATATGCAACTCTGGTTATTAAGCAGGGTGTTTGAGGATGATGAGAAGTCAGTGCTGTGAGGAAAGGTTCAGACACCTCAGGGAGCTAGTGAGTTCCCACTGATCAAAGTATTCCCTTGGAGAGCTGGGAAGAGGAAATGAGAAATGCAGGGAGGGATGTCAGATGTGTTTGTTAATCATGTTTGCTTTCTGTATTTTGAAATGATGCTCTTACATCTTGAAACCTTGTTAATTCTGAAGAACTCTCCCTTCCAGAGCCAGTGAATTCCTAGAAATAGTCAACAACTTGTAATGAGTACATCTTTCATTAACAAACCAACCAAACCAAACCAAACCAAACCAAGGTAAAACACCAAAATAACAAAGTACAGTCCAACTACAGCAAAGAGATGTCCCCCAACCTTCTCTTTCACCTAAGTCCCACCATGCCCATATTACCCAGTCCTAAATCATCCCAGAAAAGGCATCCAAGAATCTGCTGAAAGTGTTCACTAACCAGTACTAAAATGATCTACTTTGCCTTGCCCATTCCTTTCTGAGAAGACCAGAAAAAAGGTTTTATGTCTGTTTTCCCTCACTCCTGTGTCTCTGCACACCCCTGATGGGCATGATCCTAGGTAGCACTTCAGATCAGTGAGTAAAAATTCCTTTTGTAAGCAATTTCCTTGGTGGATATCTTTTCAGGTCTGATTCAATCACAAGAGTACTATTTGTTTTGGGGTCACACCTGGTGATGCTCAGGGGTCACTCCTAACTCTGCACCTAGGAATCACTCCTGGTGGGCTCAGAAACCATATGGATGCCGGTGATTTAAGCATATCAGCTGCTTGCCAGGCAAGTAAGTGTCTTGCCTGTTGTACCGGAGAAGGTATCTTTAAAGCAGAAAGACAGTGGAGATCTTTGGTGGTGGTGAAGGTGCAGTTACTTTGTACATCCAAATCACAGATGTTCACTCTATGGTAACCAGGTTACCTACACAACAATAAAAATAGAAAACAGACAAAGCAAAAGAAAGACTTACACAAGAAGAGGGATGGGGCTTACTGTGAACTTGTCCATTTGATTTTGGTAGATAAAGAAGGAATACTTCCAATAGAGTGGCCAGGATCTCAGAACTAGCCTTGGAGCAGGTACATCAGAAAAAACCATGGCTTTGATGTCAGTGTGTGTTGTCTTGCTGGATCCTGCACATATCTCCCCAGACAGGTCCCTTGTTAGCTTTGTTAATGTTATAATGTAGGCTCTAAATCTGGGATTGGGTTTGAGAGAAGCAGTGCACAGTTCTATAAGCATTGCAGGGGTTTGTGACTGCCCTGAATGACCAGAGATAGATGCTTCCGTAACAAGAGCTAAAGATAGAAGGAAAATATAGTCCTGGAGCCAGTCTCATTAAGTGGCCAATTTAGGAAAATATGTAGTATTATTTCGGTGCTTTTGTGATAATGAGTGAATTAGGCTTAGAGGTGTTGCTTCAGAAACAATTATTTCTGAAGTCTGAAGAGGAAGGTGGAGGGATTGTTTGTATGTAGGGAAAACACTTACATGTTCTAGATGGGATATTGTTCAGGATCACAAAGATGATGATTTTTTCCCCATCTCTTTTCTCCTGTTTTATTTTAAAAACACTTTGAATTGATATTAAGTAAATTTAATGTGTATCTATCTATATTTTGTTTTTATAGCTTAATTATTTTGAAAAGCCAATTGCATTTGTTCTTTCCAGTCTGTTTGGGTTGTGTGTATAAGTCATTGCAACTTGTATGAGAAATGTTTCCTTATAGGCAAAGAGCTCTAAAAATACACAATGCTTGGAAGTGAGCAATGTGTAGATTGGGGGTAGATGGAGAAATTTAGGTGGAAGCTGTAGATAGTGAATTGAAAGTTTTCCTAAGTTCCAAGACAAATAGTCATTTAAGAAGGTCTAAAAGATATGCAATATTTTTTATCGGGATTAATAATCACATCCCAATCTTTGTTTCCAGAAAACACACACATAACACACACAATGTTATTTATTAGCTTGATTCACTTCAAGCTTCATATTTTGTAACTTTCCTTGCTGCTGAGTTCCACTTGCTAGCATTGATTTACCTCCTTCCAAACTCAGATCTTTATATTATTTATTTAATGTTTTTCATTATATATATATATATATATATATATATATATATATATATATATATATATACATATTGTTTTTGGCCACAGCCAATAGTGCTCAGGGGTTATACATGGCTCTGCACTCAGAAATCACTCCTGGAAGACTCCTGGGATCATATGGAATGCCAGGGATTGAATGCAGGTCAGCAAATGCTGACCTACCCATTGTGTTATCACGTCAGCCCCTATTTTTTCATATTCTTTTTTAAAAATATAAATTACTTTGCTTAGAGATCATGCATTACATAGTTGACATAGCTTATCATAATACATTTGTTTCTAGGTAAGCAGGAGTGGAATTATTAGAAAGTAAAGTGAAAAAGAAAAAGAGTACAGCAACAAGAAAATTTGTAAAAATTATTGTATCTGGCAATGAGGTGATTAGGTCATTGTCAGAAGGTTTAGGAAGCTCTTGTTGTTAGTTGATCTTTCTATTACTTCTTTTGTTTATGACCATTGGTGGCTTCAGTTGCACATTGGTGTCTAAATTGGTGTGTTCCTACAGGAATGATAGTATTAAAAAAATTGGAGTTGTGGTATGAATCAGGAATTCCAAACAAAATTGTTGACACTGCAGATTTTATAGGGTGTGTTTTCAGCTTTCAGGGCTTCCTAAAGTAAGAGAAGGAGGGAAAGGGCGCCTCCACTCACTCCAATAAAGTCCTGGTGATGTCAGTCCAAATACTGGCATACCTAGAATTTTTGTAAGGTTAGTGTCTCTGCAAAGAGCCATAGATGAGAGATGAAGCAGGGCCATTAGCAAAGCAGTAATTGTGGGTGATGGGTGCAACAGGCATGGCTTCATCATGGCAGAGATTTGGTGTGCCCTCTCCTACTGAGATTTCCAGCTATCAGCTAGATGGCCAGTGTACCCATAATTTTTCACAACTTGGTTTATATCTCTTTTAAGGACAGAATGAGTCTGTGAAGCTAGCCAAATGCAGAAATGGCTAGTGCATTTTCATTTTCCTTCCTTCCTTCCTTCCTTCCTTCCTTCCTTCCTTCCTTCCTTCCTTTCTTCCTTCCTTCCTTCCTTCCTTCCTTCCTTCCTTCCTTCCTTCCTTCCTTCCTTCCTTCCTTCCTTCCTTCCTTCATTTTTTGCTTCATTTCTTTGTTTGAGCATACCTGGTGGTGTTTAGGGATTGGTTACTCCTGGCTCTATGCTCAGGAATCACTCTTGGCATACTCAGAGAGCCATATGGAATGTTGAGAGTTGAACCCAGGTTAGACACATACAAAGCATGCACTCTACCTGATGTACTATGGCTCTGGCCTCCAGTTCTTAATTTGAATGTCTTCATTTGAATATACATATTTAATAGTAATTCTCTAATTTGGAGTAACTAAGGGAACTAATGACTACCAAAGACATTTTTGGGGCAAAAGTTGGGGTCTTGCTCCAGGAAGGACTCGGGGAAAGACAAAATTTGGCCTTTGACTAAGCTCAGAACATTATAGTCTTCTTGGTCCTATAAATAAGGAAACACCAGTAATACCATCCAGATAGGAACTCAGGGATTCAGTGAGAAGGCTGATTGACTTGCGAAGATATAAAAAGTGGGGAGGGGCTAGAAGGACTGGCTTACTATATGAAGCTCATCACAAAGAGTGGTGAGTGCAGTCAGAAAAAAACTACACTGACAAGTATGGTGACAATGTCAATGAGTGAGAGAAGTAGAATGCCTGTTTTGAATACAGGTGGTGTGTATGTGTGTGGGAGATTGGGGACATTGATGATGGGAATGTTGCACTGGTGAAAGGGGGTGTTCTTTCTATGACTTGAAAACTCAACTACAATCATATTTGTATTCAAGGTGCTTAAATAAAGATAATATTAAAAAGAGAGAGAAAAAAGAAAAAAAAGAAACACCATGGTTACAAGGTTAATAAAAAAAAGGATCAGACTCACAGATTTTATAAAAACAGAAATGGGCTGAAGGTAAGTGACTCCAGAGACAGGGTGGTGCTTCATATCTAGAGAGCTAGGCATAGAGAAGGCTGGCACTGTGATTCTTTGGAGGCAGCAGATAGTAACTGTGTTTCAGATAAACTCCACAGTACTAAATATCAGGTGTGGGATAGAAAAGGGTATAGGGTCTCATTGCCCCAAATGCAATTCACAGAATGCACTTATGTGAGGTAGGCCTGCAGTAAAAACTTTTTTAAATCAAATACACTTTAAGGGAAATAGGCAAATAAAGTTCAATAGATTTCTTTTTTTTGGAAGGGTGGGGAGTGGAGTTGAATTTTTGACTCACAATCTCAGGAACTATTTCTGGTTCTGTGGCAGTGCTCAAACTATATATGGTGATAGGGACCCAGATATTCAAACTAGTGTTTGCTACATGCAAGAAAAATGTACTATCTTTTTGACCCTAAATAAATTTCTTTATTGGGGGGATGGGTGGTTTGAGGCTATGCCTGGCAGTACTAACAGTTTTCTTCTGTGTTTATGCTCAAGGAACACTAATAGTGAGGTTCAGGGGACTATACAGGATGCTTGGGATCAAACCTGGTTTTGCTACATAAGACAAGCATCTTACTGCTGTACAATTTCTCCAGTTCCTCAATAATTTCTTGATTGCGAGTATTCACAGCTCTTTTTTTCCAATTAATTATATACATTGGAAAGGAGGAGCAATAAACAGTGTTTTTCAGGCACCACAGTTCTGTAGTCAAAATAACAATCTCCCTCTTTCTCTTAAAAGGCTATATGCAATGCTTGGAGTATATAAAAACTCTGTCCACTATCTAGATTTTGAGTGTAGAATCTGCTTCCATAATATTAAACAAAATCAAGACAGTGACCCAAATAAAGAACTGTGTGACGTATGTAGTGGAGTGCTTGAAGCCGAATGGCCCAAGGCTGGGAGCAAGTGTTATTCAGCACACATGCAGCCAGGATGTTTGATGAGCAGAAGGCTCTCCTCTGAGGTCTGGTAAGAGATTCTGGAAGGACTCAGTAAATAACACAGAAATCTAGAGGATAAGTTTTCATTTTTCAGGCTACCAAGTCTCCAGTAACTTTCAGTAACTTTGAGTCAGTGATGCAACTTTTTAGGACTTTTTCCTAGAAAGATAAAGAAATTCTTTAGATTTGAGAGAGCAGTGTATAGTCTCTGTCTCACTCCCTCAAAGCTGGGAAGTCTTCAGCAGTCTCTGGAGGGAGAGCAGTCATCTGTTCTTTATGAAGACCTGTTGTGCAACAAGGCCGGTGCCTGCATCCTTGTATGAATGTTATCACTTTAATCCATTTGGATTTTACCTTCGTACATGATGTTAATTGGGGGTCTAAGTTCAATTTTTTGCAAGTGGCTAGCCAGTTGTGCCAACACCACTTGTTGAAGAGGCTTTCTTTGCTTCATTTAGGATTTCTTGCTCCTTTATCAAAAATTAGGTGATTGTATGTCTGGGGAACATTCTCTGAGTATTTGAGCCTATTCCACTGATCTGAGGGCCTGTCTTTATTCCAATACCATGCTTTTGATAACTATTGCTTTGTGGTAAAGTTTAAAGTTGGGGAAACTAATGCCTCCCATATTCTTTTTCTCAATGATTGCTTTAGCTATTCTAGGGTCCAAAAGCACCATTTCAGCTCAGGAAGACAGCAAGTAACCAGTCCGTGGAGGGTAGCATGCAGGGGGAGATGCAGAGGAGGGCTGGCAAGCTTCTGGGTTAAAGTCTTTGAATCTCTCTTTGTGTGTCACTCACTAGAGAAGATCACTGGATGTCCTCACAGGAGAAAATAGGGCTCAGAGATACTCAGACAGCTTTCTGTCCTTGGTATATGCAACCTTTTTCCAGACATAATTCAGTCAACCTCCAAGTCCACATTACCAGATAAGGCTGCAGGACTCGGTTACGAGGTGCACTATCTGGAGTACTGTAGCAGGGTGAGATGTAGTTTTGCAACTTGAGTAAATCTTCAGAAGTCATCACTGGGCCCCAGCATAAAGTGTGAATTTAGCAGAAATGTGTGGTTCTAATTGATTCCCAGCCAATACTGATTCTTTGCTCCATGACAAGACTTAGAGAATCACCGCCTTGGCCTGAAAGATCTATAATTTCCAGAAGTCCGTACTTCTCAAGCTAAAGATTCAGGCTTTCTGCATGTCCTTGTTCCTTTCCTGAAACCTCCAGAAACCTTGTTTCTTTTTTTTTTTTTTTATGCTTATTTGAGTTGTTTATTTTAAAAGATTATTTAGTTTTTCTAAGATATCTAATGTCTTTTTTCTTTAATAATATCTTTATTTAAACACCTTGATTACAAACATGATTGTGGTTAGGTTTCAGTCATGTAAAGAACACCACCCTTCACCAGTGCAACATTCCCACCACCAATGTCCCAGATCTCCCTCCTCCCCGACCCAACCCCCGCCTGTGCTCTAGACAGGCTTTCTAATTCCCTCATTCATTCACATTGTTAGGATTGTTCTCAATGTAGTTATTTCTCTAACTGCACTCACCACTCTTTGTGGTGAGCTTCAGGAAGTAAGCAGGAAGTTCCAGCCCTCCTCTCTTTGTCTCTGAAGATTGTTGCAAAAATGTCTTTTATTTTTCTTAAAACCCATAGATGAGGGAGACTATTCTGCATCTATCTCTCTCCCTCTGACTTATTTCACTCAGCATGATAGATTCCATGTACATCCATGTATAGGAAAATTTCATGACTTCATCTTTCCTGAAGGCTGCATAATATTCCATTGTGTATATATTCCACAGTTTCTTTAGCCATTCATCTGTTGAAGGGCATCTTGGTTGTGAGACCTTGTTTGTAATGGGTACTTGGATCTGCACAATGCCTTTAGTGGGGTTAGAGAAAATTCTAGTGGCCAGTAGATCCCAAATCCCTTGTCTGATGATATATCTACTTTCTAGCATTTTCCTTGAAGAGTCAAAGGTTGATGATGAATTAAAAGATAGGAGCACATGTTCTGCATGCGAGGTCTCTCCTTGGCACTACAGCACTTCCTTCTCATACAACCAGCACAGTTAGATATGCCCGCCTCTGAAGTTAAAACTTTAAACATTTTATTATTATTGTTATTGTTATTGTTTTTTGTTTGGGTGCCACATCTGGCAGTGCCCAGGGCTTATTACTGGCTCTGTGTTCAGAGATCACTCTTGGTAGTGCTCAGGGAACCATCTCTGGTGCTGGGGATTGAACTAGGATCAGTGGCATGCAAGGCAATGCCTTACTCACACTTCTATTTCTCTAGATTCTCAAGAGGTTTTTTTTTTTTCCTTGAAGGATGCATGCAACTATTTTATAGTTCGGAACATTAGTCAAGGTCTATCTCCAGGTGCTGCACTTTTGGGCTTGGTTGATTGGGATCTTGCATCTGTGGGCTGAGCAACTTTCCTTGTTCTGTGTGCTAACGTGTCTTAAAGGTCCTTCGGCCAGCAGATGGCCTGTGCATGTGAATCTAGTAATGGTTTCTTGTTTCCTCTTCCAAGCTGCCCAGGTTCCTCTCAGCAAAGTGTCAAGTTCCCTGTCAATGTTTGCTTTCTCCTCAATACAGCTGTCCTAGCCACTTCACCAGCTCTAGGGACCAGGCCATTGCCAGATACCTTGTTTTCATATTTCATATCGCTTGAATGCCAAGCCAGCAACCAGGTTGCTTCTCATGTTAACATCTCCTTCCCTCATTTCTTGACTTTTCTGGACACTTGTATTCTTCAGTATGGATTGTATCCTGGTTTGTGGCAGTTACATTTGTATTAAATAATAATTGTTTTGGGGGCCATACCTGGGGATGCTCAGGGCTTACTTCTGGCTCTAAGCTCAGGGATCACTCATGGAGGGCTCAGAAGAACCAAAAGGGGTGTTGGGGATTGAACCTGGGTCAGCCATGTACATTGTAAATGCCCTAACACTATACAATCATTATATGTCCTAAAATAATAATAAAATAATAATAATAATAATCTGTCTAATAAAGGTGTTCTTGGTCTAACACCATAGAAATTTTTTACATTGAAAATGTAGCAACTTAGGTTTATGTATTTTCATTGATTTTTTCTAAGACACCTTGATCAATGTATAATTCACTTACCACACAATTCATTTAGTGGGTTCTACTGTTTTCAGATAGCAGTAAAATCTCCACAAGAGTCAACTAGTCTTTACCTCAAAAAGGTGATGAACGGTCCTGTCTTCAGATCTCATCTCCTTGTCTTCACCTCTAGTACTATTTTTAGTTCTATTTCTTTCCAGGTTTGCTTGTTCTGGGAATGTAACTATACAATAGTTTATTTCACAAATTTAATGTGTTTAAGATTTATTAACATGTAGTAGATTTTCTATTATTTTGAAAAGTTTTGGGAGGCATAACCAGTGGTCACAGGGGCAATTCCTGGCTCTGTGCTTAAGGCTCACTTTTTTTTTTTAAATTGTAAGGCTCACTTTTGACAGTGACTTTATGTGGTACTGGAGATGGAGACAGCATTGGCTGCATGCGAAGTATCTCTCTGGTCAGAAACTTTATTTCTTTCAGAGTCAATAACCTTTCATTATGTGGACAGGAAATATTTGTTTATCTACTCAGCAATGGATAGACATTTGGGCTGTTTTTACCTTGGCTTTTAAATTTGTATGGATTTTAGGAAGCTGAGACTAAACTGGAAATTTGAGACTGGTACTCTCAGCTCATTTGTTAATAGAGGCTCTGAGATATAACTCATCCATATTTATTGGCACAATGCCATGACAATATAAATAGAACCTAAATGTTTGCTTCCAGATATGATTATGCATGTGTGTGTGTGTGTGTGTGTGTGTGTGTGTGTGTGTGTAAAATCCATGTGATTTTCTTTTGTCATTTTGTAGGAACAAACCTATTAGAGTAATTGGAAAAAATTTTTTAGGACTTTCCAAAGCAACTTTGCCTTCATAACTGTTTTAGGTCCCCCACACCTTATAATAGTCATCAGGAACTGCTGCAAGCCAGGAAGAAGAACTATCTCAGCAGTCAAGTTTTGCCATGCATATCTAAGACCTAGAATTCTATTCCTTGCCATGCTAAAAAGTACCCTCACAAGAAATATAAAATTTAAGTGGTCATAAGCAGTTAGAATTTGTTTGTTTGCTTGTTTGTTTTGTTTGTCACCCAGTGACACTCAGGGGTTACTCCTGGCTATGCGTTCAGAAATTGCTCCTGGCTTGGGGGACCATATGGGACACTGGGATAGAACCGAGGTCTGTTCTAGATCGGCTGTGTGCAAGGCAAGTGCCCTAGTGCTATGCTATCGCTCCAGCCCCCAGCAATTAGAACTTTTGATAGGTATTATTTATTGACATTGTAATTTGTTACATTAATATAGCAAGCATCTGTGCAGTAACTTAAGGTTCTGTGAGAAATAGAATTAGTGTTGTGGAGAGACCTTTTATTAGCATGCAAGTTTCTTCATTTCTTTGCATTACTTTAAGAATGTATGGAAATGGTTTATAGAAACAGATGATGTCTACAATAGTCAGTTCACTGCCTGGTTCTACAGATCCCATGTCTGTCTCTCTCATTTGGGCTTTTTAGGATCTTTTTCCACCTGCTGTGGTCTATACTATTTGCTTCTCTTTTTTTTTAATTATAAATATTTTATTTAAACACCTTGATTACAAACATGATTGTGTTTGGGTTTCAGTCATATAAAGAACACCGCCCATTACCAGTGCAACATTCCCATCACCAGTGTCCCAAATCTCCCTCCTCCCCAACCCACCCCTGCCTGTACTCTAGACAGGCTTTCTATTTCCCTCATACATTCTCATTATTAGGATAGTTCACAATGTCATTATTTTTCTAAACTCCTCACTCTTTATGGTGAGCTTCATGAGGTGAGCTGTAACTTCCAGCCCTCCTCTCTTTTGTCTCTGAAAATTATTATTGCAACAATGTCTTTCATTTTTCTTAAAACCCATAGATGAGTGAGACCATTCTGCATTTTTCTCTCTCTCTTTGACTTATTTAACTTAGCATAATAGATTTCATATACATCTATAGGATGTATATGAAAGTTTATATAGGAAAATTTCTTGACTTCATATCTCCTGACAGCTGCATAATATTCCATTGTGTATATGTACCACAGTTTCTTTAGCCATTCATCTGTTGAAGGGCATCTTGGTTGTTTCCAGAGTCTTGCTATGGTAAATAGTGTTGCAATGAATATAGGCGTAAGAAAGGGATTTTTGTATTGTATTTTTGTGTTTCTAGGGTATATTCCTAGGAGTGGTATAGCTGGATTGTATGGGAGCTTGATTTCCAGTTTTTGGAGGAATCTCCATATAGCTTTCCATAAAGGTTGAACTAGATGGCATTCCCACCAGCAGTGGATGAGTTCCTTTCTCTCCACATCCCCGCCAACACTGCTTGTTCTCATTCTTTGTGATGTGTGGTGTGAAGTGGTACCTCATAGTTGTTTTGATTTGCATTTCCCTGATGATTAGTGATGTGGAGCATTTTTTTCATGTGCCTTTTGGCCATTTGTATTTCTTCTTTGTCAAAGTGTCTGTCCATTTCTTCTCCCCATTTTTTGATGGGATTAGATGTTTTTTTCTTGTAAAGTTCTGTCAGTGCCTTATATATTTTGGAGATTAGTCCCTTATCTGATGGGTATTGGGTGAATAGTTTCTCCCACTTAGTGGGTGGCTCCTGTATCCTGGGCACTGATTCCTTTGAGGTGCAGAAGCTTAACTCATGACATTCCTGATCCCTCCAGGACAGCTCAAGGATTTAGAGGTAGAAGAGTTCCTTTTCTCTCACAGAGGGTCAGGAAGTATGACTTTAACAGTAATATTTTCCACAAGGAAGGAACAATTAATTAAAGATGAGAAGCAAGCTGTTTGTTGAGGGGAAATTGCACTAGTAATTTTCCTCTTTTTTCTCCTAGCTTTGAGAAAGTCAGAGCAGTGAGACACAAAATTGACCCAGATTATACTGAGGACTGAAGGACACCAGGTCAGGGAGCCCCCACCAACCTGTCATTGTGAAATTTTGTGGTTTCAGGAACAAGAGCCATTCACACAGTGACCCCAAAATGACTAGAAAGAAATTGAAAGTTATCAGTAGTATTTTTATGTGAGGGAAAGAGTGATAATGGAATCAGACTTTTGCAAGCGCTGGGGAAGCTCTTTATTTCAACAAGCTCTGTGCAGTCATCCTTCTATGCTTTTATTTCAAAGGGATCTTATCAGGGTTTGTGAGATAGCACAGGGATAAGGTGTTTTGTCTTGCACACAGCTGACTTGGGTTCAATTCCTAATATCGCATATGGTCCCCCTAACTCTGCCAATAGAGATCTCTGAGCATAGCTGGATATGGTTCTCAACCCCCCCCAACAGGAACAAAAACAAATCAAAGTGGTTGCATTGCATGTGAAGCAATTTTCAAAGATCTGTTGTGAGAATGTTCATAGCAGAATCACCACCAATTAGAATAATGTAATCATCTCTGCTTGAATTTACCCTTTGGATAAAGAGGCTGTTTGGATAATACTAGCAAAAAAGATCAAAGAGGAGAAATACAGAGTATAGTGCTGTTGTCTCACTCAGTCCTCTCAGGCTGTCAGCACCTGCATTGCCATGGCAATCTGGGAACCAGGAGTTGCACCTATTGATTCATCTCTATTCTTATTTCCTCCAGCCTTTTCCTCTCAACATGGAAAGTGGGAATTGAACAAGGATAGTGGTAAGAGGAGAAGACATCTTTTGTTTTTTACTTCTAGTTCAGTGGATGCTTCCTTTCTCTAACCAAATACACTAGGAAAGAATGCATTGAAAGAATTTGCTCAGGGAAGATTCAGAAGTCTCAGTTTTTAGTTAAATCTTATGACAAGGAAAAGGAAACAGGAGAACCCATAAAATGAATATTTTCCTCTTTTGGTCCAAGAGATCTTAAGAATATGAGTTTACAGCAGTGTTTTTGGTATAGTCCTCTTAGAGAGGGGTTTCTTTTATTTGGAAGGGTTGGGGTTTGTTTTGGGGAACCATATATACAGGGATTATGCTTAGATATATGCTTAAGATCACTCCTGATAGTGCTTGGGGAGTCATATGCAGTGTCAGAAATTGATACAGAGTGGCTTTCTTACAAGATAAGCCCTTTAGACACTGTATTATCTCTCCACTCCCATCCTTTTTTTTTTTTTTTTTTTGGTTTTTGGGCCACACCTGGCGGTGCGCAGGGCTAACTCCTGGCTCTCTGCTCAGAAATAGCTCCTGGCAGGCTCGGGGAACCATATGGGATGCTGGGATTCGAACCAACCACCTTAGGTCCTGGGTCGGCTGTTTGCAAGGCGAACACCTCTGTGCTATCTCTCTGGCCCCACCCCATCCTTTTTTTTTCTTTAATTTAAAACTTTATGGAAAGAATGCTAAAGCCTCCAATTGATGTATATTCTTGTCTGAAAGAGACAACTCTCCAAGAAAACTTTGATTTGAGGGTTCCTAGGGTTCACTGTCTCAGTTTTCCCCCCTCTCAGTTGCTGCAAGCAAGCATGAGCATTCACCTTTGCAGAAAGCTGAGGCGGGGGAGGCTTTGTTGGGGATGCAGCTGTCACATCCTATTAGTGCATGGGTGGGTCTCTCTGGGTACAGGAGGTATGTCATTTATAGACAGAAATTGTATAATTAGTTCTGATAGAATTTTGACGCTTTCTTGGCAGGGTAATTTGTTCATCAAGTGAAAAACCTTAGGAAATGGGTCACATGGAATCTGAAACTCCAGAGTTCAAGACCATATGTTCTGGCTTTAGTTTCTTCCTATTTATTTTCATTAAAATGTGTGTGTGTGTGTGTGTGTGTGTGTGTGTGTGTGTGTGTGTGTGTGTAATAATGCCCAGAGACAATAGAGATGAGGGTCAGAAGGACTGGCTCACAATATGAAACTCACCACAAAGAGTAGTGACTGCAAGTAGGAAAATAACTACACTAACAATATCATGACTATCTTAATGAGTGAGAAAAATAGAATGCCTGTTTTCAAATACAGGCAAGGGTTGGGAAGGAGGGTGGCGGGCATTGGTGGTGGGAATGTTGTACTGGTGAAAGGGGATGTTCTTTTAATGACTGAAACTGAACTATAATCATGCTTGTAAACATGGTGATTAAATAAAAGTTTTTTATAAAAAATAAAGTGTGTGTACACATTTAATTCTCACATAGAAAAAGTGCACTGTGTGTAAAATACATGGTCCAGGAAAGAACTGCCAAGGAACACCCGTGTATCTACCATTGGTCCAGACATTTGAGCTTTCTTTTTTGGCTTCTTTTATGTTTGTTTATTTGTTTGTGTGCCACACCTGAGGTGTTCAAAGCTTACTTCTGGCTCTGCAATCAGTAATCACTGCTGGCAGGGCTTTAGGGACCATGTGGGAAGTCAGGGATTGAATCCTTCTCAGCTGCATGCAAGGCAAATGCTCTATCCAATGTGCTATTACTTTGACCTCTCTGAACCTCCTTTCATAAGAGAACTCAAGTTAAGATAAAATTTTTACTACTCCTAGGGATATACCGTAGGAACACAAAAATACAATACAAAAATCCCTTCATCACACCTATATTCATTGCAGCATTATTTACAATAGCCAGACTCTGGAAACAACCAAGATTTCCTTCAACAGATGAATGGCTAAAGAAACTGTGGTACATATACACAGTGGAATATCATGCAGCCATCAGAAAAGATGAAGTCATGAAATTTTTCTATACATGGATGTACATGGAATCTATTATGCTGAGTAAAGTAAGTCAGAGGAGAGAGATAGATGCAGAATTGTCTCACTCATCTATGGGTTTTAAGAAAAATAAAAGATGTTCTTGCAATAATTTTCAGAGACAGACGAAAGGAGAGCTAGAAGTTCCAGCTCACTACATGAAGCTCATCACAAAGAGTGGTGAGTGCAGTTAGAGAAATAACTACATTGAGAACTGTCATAACAATGTGAATGAATGAGGAAAGAAGAAAGCCTGTCTAGAGTACAGGTGGGGGTGAGGTGGGGAGGAGGGAGGTTTGGGATATTGGTGATGGGAATGCTGCTTTGGTGAAGGGGGGGTGTTCATTACATGACTGAAACCCAACCACAATCATGTTTGTAATCAAGGTGTTTAAATAAAGATATTAATAAAAAATTTTGTGTGTGTTTGGGTGCCAGAAAGGTGGCACTAGAGGTAAGGCGTCTGCCTTGCTGGAACTAGCCTAAGATGGACCGCAGTTTTATACCCAGGCGTCCATATGGTCCCCCAAGCCAGGAGCGATTTCTGTGCGCATAGCCAGGAGTAACCCCTAAGCGTCACTGGGTGTGGCCCAAAAAACAAAACAAAATAAAACCCCAAAACAAAACAAAATAAAAAACAACAATTTTTTTTGTGTGTCTGGTCTCTTTTATCCCACACTAGGTGAAATTCCTCTCAGTTGTTGTCTGAAGCAACTTTTCGGTTTCACTTTTTTGTTGTCTGTAGTAACTTTCTGGTTATATAAAATTTTATTGTAATCTCAACTTACCCTTTTTTCTACTGGGAGTCTTGATGGATGCTTTCACTTAGGAAATAAAGTGTGAGGGTTGTCATACCTGATGGTGCTTAGGATATAATTTAAGGCTCTGCTTAAAGACCAAGTTTCTGGTGTTCAGGAAACCATATGCAGTGATGGTGATTGAAGCAGCTACATGTAAGGCAATCACCTAAGCACAATAGATCTCTGGCCCTGTTTTTACATTTTTGATAATTTTAGGTACTGCTGCTGTGAACCTTCTTACATGTGTCTACATATCTGCCACAATCCCCAATACCTGAGATTCATCTTTTTTTAATATATTTTATTTAAACACCTTGATTACATACATGATTGTGTTTGGGTTTCAGTCATGTAAAGAACACCGCCCATCACCAGTGCAACATTCCCATCACCAATGTCCCAAATCTCCCTCCTCCCCAACCCACCCCTGCCTGTACTCTAGACAGGCTTTCTATTTCCCTCATACATTCTCATTGTTAGGATAGTTCACAATGTCGTTATTTCTCTAAACTCCTCACTCTTTATGGTGAGCTTCATGAGGTGAGTTGTAACTTCCAGCCCTCCTCTCTTTTGTCTCTGAAAATTATTATTGCATTTTTCTTAAAACCCAGAGATGAGTGAGACTATTCTGTGTTTTTCTCACTCTCTGACTTATTTCACTCAGCATAATAGATTCCATGTACATCCATGTATAGGAAAATTTCTTGACTTCATCTCTCCTGACAGCTGCATAATATTCTATTGTGTATATGTACCACAGTTTCTTTAGCCATTCGTCTATTGAAGGGCATCTTGGTTGTTTCCAGAGTCTTGCTATGGTAAATAGTGCTGCAATGAATATAGGTGTAAGGAAGAGATTTTTGTATTGTATTTTTGTGTTCCTAGGGCAGATTCCTAGAAGTGGTCTGAGATTCATCTTGGAAGATTTTAGTTCTTTAAATATAGAAATGGTTGAGGAACAGAAGATTTATGACCATTATGACCAATCTGATGCAAAACTGTTTTCCAAAGGAATTTTAATAATGAATCATTATTTTAAGTAGTATATTAAGCTCCTGATGCATTTTATTGCAAGGCATGTTCTCCACTACTCATGACACCTAATAATCTTTCTCAAAGTTTTTTTGGAGAACAACAGACCCAGGATAGAAAAGGCATACATTTCTGGAAACCTGGTATTCTGTAAACACACGATGGGACATTCCACTGGACCTTTTTATTTCTTTTTATTTGATTAACTTTTGATTAACACCATGCTTTCCAAGTTGCTATTAATGCAGTTGGTTTTAGATATTAAATATTCCAGCACCAATTCCACCACCAGTGTGACCTTCCTTTTATCACTAACCCTAGTTTCTCACCACCACCCTAGACTGGCCCCTTGCAGGCACAACATTTTTACTTTATTTTGTTTGTGACAAAATAAAGATAAATGGGATAATAAAAATTTAGATCCAAAAAGGATCAAATCATTGACAACAATTTATCATCAAATTGAAATAATTGTTATATTTTCCCACTGTGTTACTAAAGTTACTAAGGATTTACTGGGCTGTGATTATTGCTAGTTGCTAGTCTTACTGTTTGTGCTCACTGAGCTTGGAGGTCTTATTTGTAAGTTTCCCATTAGATTTGCCGTGATCTTACTGGACTAATACTACTATGAAATTCTGGAGTGTCATACAGCCACAGCTGGCTATGCGATCCAGGATCTCTAGATCTAAAACGAATTTGGTGACTTGGCAGTTTGACAAATTTGAGTCGTGGAGCTGGGCCATTTCTGTCTGAGAGTGTCCAGTGTGGCTGTGAGCTGCTGTGTTTTCAAGCAGAAAGGGGAATCTGCCTGCACTCATTCTAAGAAGGCCCCAGAGTTTTCCACCCAGATGAGACTTTCTGGGAAGAATCAGCACCCAACACTTTGTATTGAAATTTAGTAGAGGAACTGGGCTGTTTCTTTGCTGGAGATGGGTGTGTGTGGTAGGAGTCTTGGGCCCTTTCATTTTATTCATTCACTCATTCATTTGGAGGCTTCTCAAGCAGTGCTCAGGAGTTCAAGTAACTCTCAGCCAATAAACTGTCAGTTCAGTGCCAGGATCTAAGGATAAGATGCTTCCAGAAACTTGCCGAGTCACCTTGGCCAGAAGGCTGCATTTGCTGATGCTTGGAAAACTGGTATTGGGAATCCAAATCAAGTTGGACACATGCTAGGCATGTGCTTATCTACTCTCTGTATCTCATCCTCAGTGGATCCTTTTAGACATTTTTCTGTACAATTTATCAGAACGGTTTTTATGATAAAGACCATAGAGCTGAGCAAACCTGGCTTCTGGGTGGTCTGTCACTGGTGTAGGGAAACAAAGGCAGGGGCTCTAGTCTCCCTTGGCTACTTGCCTAACACCAGATGTTGATATTGGCCTGGATAGACTTATTCACCATTCTGTGCAGTGACTGGAAGATTCACCCTTCTTTGCAGATACACTGCAAAGCCACTGATCATTCTGGTTATTGCATACTGGCGCCAAAAATCCCACAAAAATCAAAACCACTTCTGAGTATTCATGGAAATGGTGGACATATTTGCCTCTGTAGCATTTGTGGTGAGAAAGATTCAGGAGGTGCTGCTTGGGCTCTTGGCCTGCTGC
This sequence comes from Suncus etruscus, assembly GCF_024139225.1. Taxonomy (NCBI): domain Eukaryota; kingdom Metazoa; phylum Chordata; class Mammalia; order Eulipotyphla; family Soricidae; genus Suncus; species Suncus etruscus. The sequence goes on along the minus strand of NC_064851.1, from coordinate 79,907,597 downwards.
CAGTGATTTCTCAGTTAGAAGCATTTCCTACATGCACGTGAGCTCTGGGCACGTGTCTGTGTGTGCCAGTCTTCCAGCTGGCATCTTAATTTGAGACTTTATTTCAGCCAATGTTGGGAAGAAATCCAATCCAACAGGCAGCTGATGGAGAATGAGGAGAAAGTGGAGAATTAGAATAGGGGTATATGAATTTTCAGCAAAACTCCTCTGTTCCCTCAGAGCTGTGTGAGATGTCAGTGGGAACTGGGCCTGTGCTGGGAACCTGGGAGGTGATTAGGGGTTAAAAACCTCCTCATGTTTGCATCAACCATACTATTGTAGTTAATTGAACTCCCAAATTCTCAAAGAAAGCTAATAGAATTAGCTTGCCAAGCTAAAGAATGCCTTTCCAGTATTTAAATTTTGCAAACTCTGTTTGTGTTCTGATGGTGAGAAATGTAATCAAATGTTCGTGCCCGGTATCAGCCTCAAGACAGCAACCACTGGTCTGGACAATGCAGTAAACAATCTCATTCCTCTCCCCTAGCTTGCCTGGCTTACAGTGCTTAATGACTTTCAGTATTGGTTTCCTGAATGATAGTCTGATTTATAGGTTTGTTGTGGGGTTAAAGGGATAAAATAAGGTTATTGCCCATGTTTGCTTAATTAAGATCAATTGTAAATAGCTTATATGAGTACCAGGACACAGTTCCACTCAGGAGGAATTGACCATTATCTGGACCCATGTTAATATGGAACGACTAAACTCTGATGACTGTTACACTACCAATGACAGAGAGAGAGAGAGAGAGAGAGAGAGAGAGAGAGAGAGAGAGAGAAGAGAGAGAGAAAGATAGTATGGGTTTCTGGTATATTATTAAGATACCCCCAAATAAATGCCCAGAAGTTCCCAGGTTTATTTTCATGTGATAGGGAACCACTGAAATATAGTCTACATTTCTGCCCACATATTGAGTGAGCCACTGATCCGGCCTATTTTTCTAGGAACCTATTAATGTTCTCTTCATCCCTTCCAATTGGCATCTCTTTAAGTGCTCAGATTTCACATCGTCCCTTTTGCTTTACTATGGTTCGTTACTTATTCAATAACTTCAAAATGTGTGTTGGTGGGTTGAGGATGTCCTGCATGTATTAGGGCCCTGGTTGGCTCTCAGGTAATGTCAGCATCAGCAGAAGTGATTCACAATGCAAAAAGTGTGGACAACAGCTATTGTCCAAATCCAATAATATGTATTGAGAAGATCTGAGTGGACTTAGCATTTTTATAAAGGACACCAATAAGCTAGTAGACAAATAAATAAAATATTAATCAATGGTAAGAGGCATCAGTAAAAGTGCTGGAGAGATAGTAAAGTAGGCTATTTGCCATGCACATGTCCAACCTGGTTTAGATTCCTGGCAATCCATATGGTCTTCTGAGTTTACCAGGAGTAACCTCTGAATACTGATCTAGGAGTAAGACCTGTAAACCACTGGGTATGGCTCAAGAAACAAAAACAAAACAAAACAAAACAATAAAAACATAAAAGAAACATCAGCCAATAAAGGAAGCCAGCAAGTGGAGGAGGAGAGGGCGAAGGCAATGGGGTTATGGTAACAGAAGAGAGAAAGGAGGGGAGGGGTGCTAATTCAGACTAGATGATCACTAAAAACCCTTTCAGAAAAGGAGCTGGTGCCCAGCTACCTGCAACAGAGACAAAAAAAATCTGTGAGAAGTAGGTCTGGGGGTGGGGGAGAACCCTCCAAGCATAGAGGTTCCAGGAGAAGTCCCTGAAGTGGGAACAAGATTGGAACAGAGGAAGAGAGACCAGACAGCATGGGGAATGTGGTTGTAAAAGTGGAACCTCTGTGGGTCCTCAGAACCCTATAAAGCAGAGACACCTGGTGCCTGAGAGGTAACAGGGAGAAACATACTTGCCTTGCATGGGACTGCAGACTCAAGTCCTCTGAACATCCCTAATAGTCACTCTTGAACACAGTGCCAGGAAAAACCTGTGAGTACTTCCAGGGTCAAAATCCTTTAAAAAAGAGAAGAGGGGATACATCTATTATTCCTTTTTTCCTTTGTTTTGTTGTTTTTTTTTGGGGGGGTTACACCTGGCCACACTCAGGGATTACTCCTGGCTCTGCTCTCAAAAATCACTCCTGGCAGGAACGGGGTGTGTGTGGGGGCATATGGGATGCCAAGTTTTGAACCACTGTCAGTCCTGAATCAGCTTCATGCAAGGCAAACTCCCTATTACTGTGCTATCTCTCTGGCCCCGATACATCTATTTTTTTGTGCAGTTAGCCTTCTGGCGGAAACATTTGCTATTCTCTTCATATATCCTGAGTTTCAATTCCCAACTAAAATGGAGCCGGTCACCCAGCCTCTTGCCATAGATGGTTCTGACACTGTACTGAATATGGTATAGTTTTCAAGAGTTTGGACCTAATACAAGGATGCTTAAACTTCTTCCACTTACAAAGTCTTTTCACTAAAGAACCCACTTCTGATGCAAAAAACCATCTTAGATTCATGATGTGGCTGATTGTGAATTAATTTTTGATCATTGCAGCTTTGAAAAATGTTTATTGTTATAATTATATTTGCTGCCCCACATTCAATTATATGTTCCATTGTGAGTTTCTGGTCCACTGTATATGAATTAAAGAAATAGTAAAGCGGATAAAACACTTGCATGCAGCTAAAATCCCCAACACCACATATATTCCCCTGAGTGCTTCCAGGAGTGATTGCTGAGTAAAGCAGAAGTAAGCCCTGAGCTCTGCTGGGTATGGCCCTTACTCCCCCCAAAAAAAACTAATGTCTAGATTAAAGAGTGAATTAGATCAAAAACACAGAAAATGAGAGTTGGAAATGTTCTTTGCGAATAATCCATTTTTGCATTTGATTTTATCCCTGGAAAATTCTTTTTCCTAAAGGCAAATACTGGATCTTGTCTAGTGCAGCGGTGAACTCCTGAGAGAGCTTGTGCAGATTAAATTCTATCTCACACAGAATAGCAGTCCAGATATAGAAGAAACATAACTTTGATTCACTTTCTGTAATAGATGCCTATTATGAAATGTGAGTAATGAGTCTTCCTTCTGTTCAGGTACAATTTTGTATTTTTTGCTCACGATCAATGCATGACCTGGGCCCATTGCCCTTGGCTTCCCTGGGGCCCCATTGCTTGCTAATATCCTTCCCTGTTGGTGGCCCTCAGTGACTGGGAATAGGAGGAAATTGCTTCTCTAATAGCAAAACACTGGTAGTGAGAAGTGAGTTTTATCATTGTGGGGAAAGACAATTAGGTGTTTGCACTTTTTTTTGGTAGGTAAAGGGGGTTTGAGTTTCACCCAGCAATGCTCAAGGATCTATGCTCCTGGCAGTGTTTGGGGGTTGATATGTGTTTCTGGAGAATGAACCCTAGTGGGTCTTATGTAAGGCAAGCAGTTTTCTTATGGTTTATCTCTCTGACCCAGGGCAGCTAGGTTTTCAAAATTTTTGTATAAGTCACAGTCCATTTTTTAGAGCCCCAGTCTCCACAATAGGCACAGGGCCTATTGTGCTAGAAAATGCTGGACATTGGCACATTTCCTGTGGGGTGTGTTTCCTCGAATTCAGAGTATAGCACCACTTGACAAAACCAGCTTCATCCTGACATTACATCTTGACATTACAGCACCTTGTAATAGGCACAATGCTTAGACCCAGAGGCAGTCTTGCTATTTGTCCCCCACCAGAAGTGCCATGCTCTTGCCTATTCTGTTGTCACAATACCACTGATGACTTAGGGTCATCACTGATGACTTGTGTCTCATGAAAGAAAGTGATAACACCAACTCCAGGGTTACAAGTTCAGTGGTCATCAAGAGACAGTAGAAATATAGAGTCACCAGGTGTTAGTAGAGCCAATGGCCTGATAACATGTAATGTTGATTCCAGAGGACTTACCTACAGCTGGGATGCACTTTTCTGGAGTTACGCTTTGATGTGCTATGTCTAAAAGCTGCTCCTTTTTCTGCTACAGGATCAATGCTGGACATTTGGAGTCCATGGTGCCAGTAGAAATTGGTTCCTGTTTGGGAGCTGAGGAAATAGAAAGAGTCCAAGAAGTGCATTACCAGGACTGGTTACACTCAGTCTGAAACCAAGAAGGTTCTAGTTGCTGTGGGCCAGACTTAGAGTGGCCCCTTGTCTATTAGGGAAGGACCTTGCTGAAGCTACATATGATAGCTCCAGTCCACAGTAGCAACCAGAAATATTCTCATAAAGAGACCAGCTGTAATCACACCCAAAAATACAGTTGCTGTGATAGAACCAGGCCAGCTCCATAGACTCAATAGTAATTCAAATGAAATGTAAACTGAGCCATGAAATATTATGGCTACACTGACTCATACTGCACAGAATGTCTATCTCTGGAAGAGTAGGTGGGGGACTAAAGTCACTTGATGCCTTCATCACTCAGAAACACTGTTTCCCTGATGGCCCACCTCATCACTGACTGTCTAAAATTTCCTGCGGGGACACTGATCTGACCATACTTCAAGTATGTCAGTTGTTGGGCTGATATAACCAGGGCTTTTTTTTGGAGTGAGTGTGGGCACTCTTCCCCATATCTTCCTTCTTCCAGAAAACCTGGCAGCTGCAACAACACTCACAAATGCAGTTGCCATGTTCAAACTGGGCCTTCTTCCAGGAGGCCATGCAGCTGAGTTTATGCCCCTAAAGTTCATAGTATCATAGATTTAAATTTATGGGCAATTTCATTTGTTTTATACAGTCATCCCTAAAGAAACAATCCAGTTTAACAGAATGGACATATAACAAGAGCTTATTAAGCCTTTTGCTATTGTATTAATGGTGATGCAATAATTTTCACAAATTAGTTTGCTACTATACTTTTTCTATATTTTCTTTTCTTTTCTCATATGTTCCATTTATTTTTATTTTTTCTTTCCATTTTTCAATAACTTTGCTTTTACTTATCTGGAAACAAATGTATTATGCTCAACTATGTCAACATTTTCTTTAAATAAAACACATAAAATTTGGGAGAAAAGGTCTCCCTTACAGTGCTCAGGTAGCTCTATAGGTCCTCCAGCAATCTTTATCCAATCAGACCAGTGGTTTGGCTTGAGTGCCTCATAATGTAGTGCTACTCATTCCCTGTGGGACCCACATCTCTCATACTGCTGCTGATCACATTTTAAATGTTAAAAAATTTTGTGGTTTGCAATATTGTTAATGAAGGTATGCCATGCATGTTCCTTTTATAGTGGAAACTTTACTACTCTAACTGCACTCCTGTTCTTTGTGGCAGGCAAGTTCTCCTAATCCTCATCTGTATTGTATTTGGTAATCATTCTCACAGTGTCTTTTATTTATATCCCACAATTGAGGGAGATTATTCTATGTTTATCCTCTCCATCTGACTCATTTAACTCAGCATAATATTCTCTAAGTCCATCATGTATAAGCAAATTTCATGACTTAATTTTTTCCTAAAAGTCACATAGTGTTCTATTATGCAGACATACCACAGTTTTATGAGACACTCATCTGTCTTTTATAACCTTTTTATTTTTTATTGTTTAGCATTATATATATTTAAAAAACCCTTCACTAGTGCAATATTCCCATCACCAATATCCCAAGTGTCCCTCCTCCCCAGCCCATCCCAGCCTGTACTCTAGACAGACTTTCAACTTCCCTCATTCAGTCACATTTTGTTATGATGGTTCTCAGTGTAATTATTTCTGTGACTGTGCCCATCACTCTCTGTGATGAGCTTCATGTCATGAGCTGGACCTTCCAGTCCTCCTCTATTTTGTCTCTGAGAAACATTACACAATTGTCTTTTATTTTTCTCAAAACCCATAGATGAGTGAGACCATTTTGTGTTTATCTCTCTCCCTCTGACTTATTTCACTCAGCATAATAGATTCCATATGCATACATGTATAGGAAAATTTCATGACTTCATTTCTTTAACATCTCTTTAACACTTATTTAAATGTTAAATATTAATACTGTTCCCAAGACATATGAACATTTATTTGAACTAATTAACCATACATTTAGCTTACAAAATTTGAAAAATTTATTTATAATAATATAATTGATTTATTCAAAATATCATTAAAATTATTTTACTAGATAATAAGCACATCACTGAAGATAATGCAACATATTTTATTATATTAATTTATTTGAGGTGATGTGTGTTAATTTTATCATTCCAAGGGGACATGTGCCCTCTAAAAAATATACTCCCATACTAATGTAGAATAAAAATATTAAATTTATTTCCAAAGACAAAATTATACATAGATCTCAGATCACAAGACATTAATATTAGAAGTGAACTACAAAGGGTAACAGATGAAAACTTTAACACCTGGGAATTAAACAGCACACTGCTGAACAACCAGTGGGTGAGAGATGAAATCAAAGAGGAAATCAAAACATTTCTGGAAACAAATGACAATGAAGACACAAACTATCAGAATTTATGGGACACAGCAAAAGCAGTACTAGAGAAAAATTCATAACTTTACAAGCACACATCAGAAAGGAAGAAGGGGCCTACACAAATAGCTTAATGACACAACTTTTAAAATTATAAAATGACCAACAAATGGAGCCAAAAATAGGTATGCAGAAGGAAATAAAGCTTGGAGCAGAAATCAATGAAATGGAAATAAAAAAAATTAAAAAGATCAATGAAAGCAAAAGTTGGTTCTTTGAAAAAATAAACCAGATTGATAAACCACTAGCAAAACTCACAAAGATACGGAGAGAGAGAAACTTAAAAAAAAAAGGATTAGAAATGAAAAGGGTGAGATCACTACAGATACTGCAGAGATTTGAAAGGTAATCAGACTAGGTTGAGAAACTATGCCACGAAACACGAAAACCTGAAAGAAATGGATAAATTTTGAACACCTACAGCCTTCCATGGTTAAACCAGGATGATCTAGCATATCTAAATAGACCCAATACTAATGAGAAAATTAAAATAGTAATCAAAATTCTTCTAAAAACAAAAGCCCAGGCCCAGATGGATTCACTAATGAATTATTTCAAATCTTTCTAGATGAGCTACTACCAACTCTTTTCAGGCTTTTTAATGATATTGAAGAATCAGGAACACATCCAAATAGTTTTTACAAAGTTAACATCGTCCTGATACCAAAACCAGAGATGTTGCAAGAAAAAAAAAAACTACAGACCAGTATCTCTGATGAACACAGATGCAAAGGTCCTCAACAAAATTTTGGCAAATAGGATCCAATGCCTCATCAAGAAAGTCACCCATCAGGATCAATTAGAATTCATTCCAGGATTGCAAGGATGGTTTAATGCAAGGATGATCACATATGTAAATAAATCAACATAATAAACCATATCAACAAAAAGAAAAATAAAAACCATCTGATCATATCAATAGGTGCAGATAAAGCATTCTATAAGGTTAAATACCCATTCTTTTTAAAATTAATATCTTTATTTAAACACATTGATTACAAACATTCAACACCCATTCTTGATAAAAAAAACTTTCTCAATATAGTCAAGGCCATTTACCACAAGCCAATGGCAAATATTATTCTTTTTTTTTTTTTTTTTTTGGTGGTTTTTGGGTCACACCCGGCAAATGCTCAGGGGTTACTCCTGGCTCCATGCTCAGAAATTGCTCCTGGCAGGCACGAGGGACCATATGGGAGGCCGGGATTCGAACCGATGACCTTCTGCATGAAAGGCAAATGCCTTACCTCCATGCTATGTCTCTGGCCCCCAAATATTATTCTTAATGGATATAAACTAAAAGTCTTTCCTCTAAAATCAGGTATAAGACAAGGCTGCCCTCTCTCACAACTCCTATTCAACATAGTGCTGGAAATTCTCACCATAGAGATTAGGGAAGAAAAAGATATCAAGGGTATCCAGATAGGAAAGGAAGAAGTCAAGCTCCCACCATTTGCAGATGACTTGATAATGTATCTAAAAAACCCTAAAGACTCTACCAAAAAGCTTCTAGAAACAATAGACTTATATAGCAAAGTGGCAGGCTACAAAATTAGCAGAAATCAATGACCTTCTTGTACACTAATAATGATAGAGAAGAAATGGACATTAAGAAAACAACTCTGGGGCTGGAGAGATAGCATGGAGGTAAGGCATTTACCTTGCATGTAGAAGGTCGGTGGTTTGAATCCCAGCGTCCCATATGGTCCCCTGAGCCTGCCAGGAGCAATTTCTGAGTGTGGAGTCAGGAGTGACCCCTGAGTGCTGCCGGGTGTGACCCCAAAAAACAAACAAACAAAAAAGAAAACAACTCCATTCACATTAGTATCACACAAACTTAAATATCTTGGAGTCAACTAAAGACGTGAAGGACCTATACAAAGAAAACTACAAAACCCTGTTTTTAGAAATAAGAGAGGACACAAGGAAATGGAGACACATGCCCTGCCCATGAATTGGCAAGATTAACATCATTAAAATGGCAACATGCCCCAAAGCATTGTTGAGATTTAATGCAATCCCTCTAAGGATACCAATGACATTCTTGAAAAAAATGGATCAAACACTCCTGAAATTCCTTTGGAACAATAGACACCTACGAATAGCTAGAACAAACCTTGGGAAAAGGAGCATGGGAGGTATCACCTTCCCCAACTTTCAATTGTATTACAAAGCTATAGTCATTAAAACAGCATGGTATTGGAATAAAGACAGAGCCTCAGATCAGTGGAATAGACTTGAGTATTCAGAAAATGTTCCCCAGGCATACACTCAATTAATCTTTGATACAGGGGCAAGAAATGCAAAATGTAGCAAGGAAAGACTCATCAACAAGTGGTATTGGGGCAATTGGACACCTGCTTGTGGAAAAGTGAACTCAGACCTCCATCTAACACCATACACAAAGGTCAAATCCAAATGGATTAAGTAGCTGAATATCAGACCTGAAACCATAAGCTATATTGAACAACACATAGGGAAATATTCCATGACATTGAGACTAAAGGCAACTTTAAGGTGGAAACAGCACTCTCCATACAAGTGGAAACAGATGAACAGATGGGACTATACTAAGCTATGAAACTTCTGCACCTCATAGGAAATAGTGCCTAGGATATAAAATCCACCCACAGAATGGGAGAAACTATTCACCCAATACCCATCAGACAAGGGGATAATATCTATAATAATATAATATTCTATATATTATATAATATATAAGTTACTGACAGAACTTAACAAGAAAAAAATCAAATCTCATCAAAAAATGGGGAGAAGAAATGAACAATTTCTCAAAAAAATACAAATGGCCAAAATGCACATGAAAAAATGTTCCACATCACTAATTATCAGGGAGATGCAAATCAAAACAAAAATGAGGTACCATCTCACATCACAAAGACCAAGAACAATAAGTGCTGATGAGGATGTGGGGAGAAAAAAACTCTTATTCACTGCTGGTGGTAATGATATCTAGTCCAGCTCTTATGGAAAACAGTATGGAGATTCCTCAAAAAACTGGAAATTGAACTCCCATATGATCCAACTATACCATTCCTAGGGATATACCCTAGCAACACAAAAATCCAATAAAAAGCCTTTCTCACACCTATATTCATTGCAACACTATTTACAATAGCCAGACTCTGGAAACAACCAGATGCCCTTCAACAGATGAATGGCTAAAGAAACTGTGGTACTTATACACAATGGAACATTATGCAGCAGTCAGGGGAGATGAAGTCATGAAATTTTCCCATATATGGATAGACATGAAAACTATTATGCTGAGTGAAATAAGCCAGAGGGAGAGAGAGGCACACACAGAATAGTCTCCCCTATCTATAGGTTTTAAAAAAAAATTAAAGACATTGTTGTGATAATGCCCAGAGATGAGGGCCGGAAGGAATGGCTCACAATATGTAATTCACCTCACAGAGGGGTGAGTGCAGTTGGAGAATACACCAAAAATTCTCATGGCAATGTTAATGAATGTTAGAGGTAGAATGCCTGTCTCAAATACAGGCAGGGGATGTGGGAAGAGGGAAATGAGGGGCATTGGTGATGGAAATGTTGCACTGGTGAAGGGGGGGGGTGTTCTTTTGGTGACTGAAGCCCAGCTATAGATCTGTTTGTAATTATTGTGTTTAAATAAAATTTAAAAAGAGAAAAAATAAAGTCATCACTTAAAGAAAAAAAAACAAAATTACACAAAGAAAAATATGATATGGTATTTATTGAATTGTATCCTGTATACCATATCACTTAAGTATGAAGAGGCAGTCACTGCAAAAACAAGAATTAAAATGAGTCTTTGCTACTATGCAATAGTTGTCAGTTTGTTTCTTTAAATTTTTAACTTTAATTATTTAGATGTTAGTTTATTTTTTTTAAAAAAGGGGGCCTTAGTGGCTGAAGCGATAGCACAACAGCAGGGCTTTTTCCTTGCATGTGGCCAACCCGGGACGAGCCCAGATTCTGATCTCAGCATCCCATATGGAATCCTTAGTCTGCTAGGAGCTATTTCTGAGCACATAGCCAGAATAAGTTTATACTAATTTGCATATGGAAATTAAACTTTTTTCTTCATAATAAAAAAAGCAAGTGTGCACTTCTCTCTCCTTAGTGGTGCCCTGATGACCTGGAGTGGAGAGGAGAACCTGAGGTTGCTAAGGGAAGTGCACTTCCAGTGGCCAGTGGCCAGACTGGCCTGCAGCCCACAAGTTCATGTATATTCAGCTCGTCAGATCTGCTGAACTGAAGTTTTCTGAGGCTCTCCTTAGCCTTTCATGAAAAGGGGAACTCGCCCAGACTCCAGGCCTCTGCCTACCTCATGAATTGGTGAGTAGTGTTTGTATTCACCAATTCCATGGCTCTTTCCAGCCCACAGTCAATAGACAACAATTTAAAAGGATAAATGTTTACTGTGGACCTACACACATGAAAATAAATAAATCGATATTGTCGACTTTTTTTTTCTTTTACTATTTATCAGTGAAGGAAAAGATATTCAGGTTAATCTATAAGCCAATGGTCACTTGGACATCTTGCACTCAGTTTCTTCTTCTTCTTCTTTTTAACCCCACCCCGCACTCAGTTTCTAATGTTCAGGTTAGCTTCTGGTTGAGAGCTTTCATAGGTAGGCACCATGTCTATGAGCATGCTGGTCTGAGATAGTCTTGTCTCACTTTTAGTATTTTGGTACAAGCATGGGCACACAATACTTAGAGTATTTCTTTTTAATTTTTATTGTGACCAATGTGAATTACAAGTCTTTCACAATTATATTTAAGGTACATAGTGACAGTGAATTAGGGCCATTCCCACCACCAGTGTTGTCCAGCCTCAGCCCCTGTTCCCAGCATGCATCCCATACCTCCCTCCTTTTCCCCTGGACTGCTAGTGTAACAGATCCCCTTTGTATATAACTTGTTGTATCTTGATTCTGTTGTCGTTGACTTTGTGTTTGGTGTTTAGGCATGATCATTTTTTAATTTTACTCAAAGTTTATGTGACTGTTTGCTCCTGGTACCATCCACTTTTGTTTCCCCCTCAACTTATGAGACAGAACAAGATGATTCAAGTTCTGTGATTCCTTTGGGGAAGAAAGAGAGAGAGAAAAAAAGGAAAGCTGGAAGGAGTCCATCTAGGAGCTATCAATATCAATTTAAAAGAAGAAAGGGGGAGAAAAGCAACAACAAAACACATAACAGCCACAAGAAACAACTACTAAACAACAACAACAACAAGAAAGAAAAAAGATGAGGGCCAGAGAGATAGCATGGAAGTAAGGCATTTGCCTTTTATGCAGGATGGTGGTTCGAATCCTGGCAACCCATATGGTCTCCCATGCCTGCCAGGGGCAATTTCTGAGCATAGTGCCAGGAGTAGCCCCTGAATGCTGCCGGTTGTGACCCCCCCTAAAAAATAAGAAAGAAAAAAGAAGCAACAAAAAAGAAAGGAGGACTGGTGTGGCAAGATTTTGAGGGTTTTGTTTTTGTTTTTGTTTTGTTTTGCATAGGCATAGTAATTATTAGGGAAATTAGAAAGGAAATTCCCTTGGACTAAGAGATTCAGGGTTTTTCCACCCTTGAAGCATACTGTTGTGGGAACAAAAACAGGCTCTGGACATGCTCATTATTGCGCCCCAAGGTCTTTTTATGGTGCCAAGAAATGTTCTGCACAGTTGTGGTTGACAAAATCAGTCCTCTGTAATTAGAGATCTTGGTATTTGCACAGGTCATAGGACGAAGTCTAGGATAGAATCTTTCTTTATGGTTCTACGAGTTCTGCTCCATCACGATTGTTGTAGTTAGTTTTTTGTAATTAGTGATCTTGGTTTTTTGCACAGATCAGACAGTGGTCACCTTCTAATCTTATTTTCTTCCTGTGCCCCCCTCAGTCTACAAGTTTACCCCTCATATTGTGCCATGGCTCCCCATGGACACAATTTTCCTTGATGGCCACCTTGAAATATTCAGGAAGCACATGGGCGTACCTTATGGCTCCAGTTTGAGAAGCACTGGAATGGGAAGGTTGGATCTAACAAAGCACCTCATTGCCTGCTGCCTGGCCCCGGCCTGCCTTGCTCAAATCAATTTTCCTGGAATGTAGACCACTTTTTGAGAATTTGTACCTCTAAATACTTTCTAGGGAGAATAGAATTTTTCTTTCATGGAAATTATCTTTGTTTCTCAGGATGAATTTTTCTTCTAGGGAAATAGTACCTACCCATTATACCCTAACTGTATGTCTGGAGATGCCATTAGCCCACTGTCAGTGACAGCACAAGGGTGTCATCATAGCCAAAAGGGAGTATGTCATAGCCCAATGATGAAAATGTCTGGACTCCTCTGTTTGATGAAAAATTGCTTTCCCAGGCTCTCTTCATTGGCATCCTGCCTCCAGCTGTCAGGCTGGTAAAAACATGTCATTGAATTATGGTACATAAGATTCATCAGACATGCTTTCCTTAAATAATGAATAAAAGTTCTGGTACCACATTAGTTTGTGAATCAGATCAACTTAGTTTAAGGGACTAGCAGTAAATAATATTTTGTCTAAGTGTATTTTTTCCTTGAGAAAATAAGCATGGAATCACCCATTCTGTGAGAATACTTTAAATATTACATATGATTGCATATCTGAAGTATAGACTTTTCATTTGGGGTGCATATGGTAAATATCATGGGTTTTTTTTGAAAATGTCTAAAGATAGCCTTACATAAAGCTGACCCCTATTCAACCCCTGGTACCACATACAATCTCTTGAGTATTTCCAGGAGTGACCCCTGAAGACAGAGTCATGAATAAGCCCTGAATATGGCTGGTTTTGTTTCAAACCCTCCTCCTCATTGCCTCTCAAAGAAAAATATGAATCCTTGATAACCCATCCTATAAAAGCTAATTTAATTGATTGTGAGGTGTGGGAAATGTCTCAAGGAGCTTGGATGCTTGCTTTGCATGCCAAAGCCCTGAGTTTGACTTCTGGCACCACATGGTCCTCTGAACACTGCTAGGTGTCCTTTCCTCAAAACATTGATGAGTCTTGACTTGAGCATTTGGAGTTTTAAGAGATCTCTAGGGGCAGATGAGAACCAGACACATCTGGTTAGTACCTGATCTATTAAGTAAACAATACAGAAAGGTCTTAAGGATGGACTTGGGAGGCAGATTAATTTTCAATTTTCTACAAATAATGTGGAAAATTACCTCTGATTTGCCTGCTTAAAGCCAATGTTCTAGCCTGTTCCAAAGGACTCTTAGGGGCTCTTTGTTCTTTTACAAACCTTTCATGCTCCTTGTTGGTCAATCAATTAAATGTCCCGTAGCTTCTGTAATGATAAATGACTTTAGCAATAAGACATATGTCAGGTCTCAGGAGCAGAGTAAAGGTGAAGACCAGGATATAGACATCCTTGAATTTTTAACACAATGTCAAGTACTGTGGGGAAATGTGATTAAAATTCTCTGCTCCAGATTCCCTTGGTTAGAAATGGTCCTCCCTGATTCACATTTCTAGGTGCCTTGGGCTGGAGTGGCTGTGCTGGAGATTGCTCTACTCCTTTACTCAGGCAGGTCAAGCTCCAATTACCTGCAAACTATCAGGAGAGTTTCAGCCTGGTGGGATTCAGTCTACTCCCTGATTCTAAGTGGGGTAATAGCCCTGCTTAAGCTATTTGAGCAAAACATTTTCCACCCAGTTTTTTTTAGCCTTTGAACAGTCAAAGTAATCTTTGCAGATTTTGTTCCATTAGCTCTACTTCAGCAAGGAAATTGTTTCCTACTTTTTCATTCTGAGGCTTACCCTCCTTCTCATGTCTTGTGTGGTTGAAATAATGGTGGGTTGGCAGAGGTGGGGGTGGGCAGCATGTTCACTTAGTTGTGGTGCTCTTACACTCCTAGTAGCAGTGCTCGCCATTTATGGTACATGCACACATCTGACTCTGTGCTAGAGACCACATGTTCTGTAGTGTTTCTGGGAGTTCAGATAGCCAAATGCTCTGTCTGTACTGTGTGTGTGGCCGAGGAAAGGCTAGGGGGGCAATAATACTAAGGGATCAATTTCATGGCTTCATGTTTGCAAGGCAGCATGATTCATGCTTAAGCTATCCTTAATCTTTGAGGTTCCCAATTTGGAGAGACTTTAGTTTTGGGGAATTACCTGGCTGTGCTTAAAGGTTGTTCCTAGTTTCATGCTTAGGGGATACTTCTAGTGCTTGGGATCTGGGAACAACAAACCTGGTCCTCTTGCATGCAAAGCATATACTGTCTCCTCAGTTCTTCCTGATTCTGAAACTTTTGTTGATGATGGGTGATAAGATGATAGAGCAGAATGGAGTATAAGCTGCAGCAGAAAACATTTTTTATACAAGAGACATTAGCACTTTTTGAGGTACGGACCTCTATTTCCATAACCGAAGCAATCTGAAGAAGCATGAATTGAAAATTTGAAGTAGATGTCACTGAGGAAAACCACCATTCTTAGCAGGGTAAACTTTTCTGATCTTCATCACACTTTAATCACAAGGAAATCTAATGCTCTGCATATAAATGAGAAAGTTTCCTATCAAGAGCTTGAGTGATGTGAGCAAATGGAACAATAATGTCTCATGACAAGGTGTTTGCCTTTTTTATGCAAATATAAGATAAATATTCATGGAGCTATATTTTAGTGAGAGGCATTTTAAATGGCAAAACTAATTTAAATTTTATTTTACATGTGCACAAATCCCTTTGGGAACAAGGGAAGTGTCTAATGATAGATTTTTAAATGTTCAAGTGTAGATGTGCATGTACATTTTCAGTGTCCATGCATACATTCATTTTCAGTGAGAAGCAGGTTATTAAATCATGCTCATGTTCAACCAAGGAGGAGCCAGATAACTTGAAAAAAATCACAAAATTATTATTATACAGAAATATCAGAGTGGTCTCCTAGGAATTCTTTAGGTCTAATTACTTCCATCTTCGATTATCTTGGCATGGCCTGGTAGCTATAGGAACAAAGATCACCAATGTTCTGTAGATGGATTACCCAGGCTAGCCCATTCTGTTCTGAATTGGACTGACTAAACCATGTGTATGTATCTAGAAGTGTAGACAGTGAAGTTGTCATTAGAAAAAGAGGTTATTTGACCACAATGTAGCCTCGGATTTTCTTTCTCGATGCTAATAGAGTTATGAGTTTTGATCCCCCCCCACTGTTTTTAACATAAATATTGTGTGTGTAAAATATCAATATAAAACAAATAAAAGCAAGAGTATGGCAAGTGCCTTACCATACTTATTACCTCCCCCATTCAGTGATATCAACTTATGACCCATCATTTTCATCCACAACAATATATTTCCACTCCTGGATGAATACAAAGAGAATGCCAGATACAATAATGCATGTAGGTTTTGTTTTTAAAAAACCAACCTTCAAATAACCATTGACATTATAAGCATTAAGGATTATTTAGCTACATACTGTGAATTATTCAAATCCCATTGTTGAGATAAAACAAAATAACTGACAGTTTAATTTCTTTATCCTGAATTGTGTAGCCTGATACACTACTGCATATAAATTCTTCCAAATAAAATGCAATATCCTAAATCAGCTATGAATTAGGTAGGATCTGTTCTGTTCTAGCGCTGCCTTTCTAAGTGCTCCTCTGAGGCTTCAATCTGCATCTCTGTGATCTGTGAGCATCTCCAGGCCTTAGGTTATCTTATGAAAAGCATACAAATTTCTCCCATATTTATGTTATGCTTTTTTTTTTTACCACAGTGATTGTGATTTACAGAGTAGGAACATTGTTTCCCAGTATTTCAAAATAAGAATAAGGGAGAAACATTGGTAAATATTTGTGAAGCTTTTGTAAATGTCGTGGGAGTTGATATGCAATATTGAAGTGCATTTCCCCATGTAAAATGGTTTTGATTCTTTCAAATTAATAAAGAAAGTTGTAAATGCAATTTATTTATTTTAATCATAAACAACGACTATGTTTAAAAAAGCATTTTTATTGTACTTAACTTTCAAATTATTTGCTCACGTGGATTTAATCATAATATATAATTCACAAGAGAAAAGAAGAAAAATTCTCATGAACTTGGACAAACTATGGCCAACAATCTGAATTTTAAATATATTGAAAGAAAGGTAATTTTCGGGGTCAGAGACAAAGTGCAGCAGTAAGTGCACGGCATGATTTCCAGTGATCACTGGGAGTGAAGCCCTAAGCACAGAACTTGGACTGTTGGTACTGTTTGGAATGCAATCCTCCCCCAAAGTAGAGAAATGAAACTTTAAAACCTACAGTAACAAAACTGAAGGTGATCTCCAGATATTTTCCCTTTAATAGCAATGGACAGAAAAGACACCTTTGAACTATTGCTATGTGCACAAAAACATTTCAATTTTTGCATAAATAGACTAAACATGCTTCTTTAAAGTTTTCTTTATGTTACTAATTTGATTGAAAATCTTTCTTTGTAGAGTATTGAGAGGAACATTTTTGTCACTTCAGGTGGAAACATTATCAAAATTTCTGAGGGAGTAGAACACAAATTAACCAAAAAATGGATTTAAACAATTTTATCACTTTCTGGACACCAGAGAGTAATCATTTAGGGAGCCTAGTTTTCTGTGTAAGTTGAAGTTTTCAAATAAATTCAGGATGGTTGTGCAGGTGGTGGGAGATCTTAATTTTAACTATTTTTTCCCCTAAAATAACCAATAAACTCCATGCTTCTGAATGAGAGCTGACGCTAGAAATAGCCTATGACTTTTTTTTTGTTTTGTTTTGTTTTGTTTTTGGGCCACACCTGGCGATGCTCAGAGGTTACTCCTGGCTGTCTGCTCAGAAATAGCTCCTGGCAGGCATGGGGACCATATGGGACACCGGGATTCGAACCAACCACCTTTGGTCCTGGATCAGCTGCTTGCAAGGCAAAGGCCGCTGTGCTATCTCTCCTGGCCCGACTTTTTTTTTTTTTTTTTTTTTTTTTTTTTGTTTTTGGGCCACACCCGGCGATGCTCAGAGGTTACTCCTGGCTGTCTGCTCAGAAATAGCTCCTGGCAGGTACGGGGGACCATATGGGACACCGGGATTCGATCCAACCACCTCTGGTCCTGGATCAGCTGCTTGCAAGGCAAAGGCCGCTGTGCTATCTCTCCTGGCCCGACTTTTTTTTTTTTTTTTTTTTTTTTTTTTTGAGTGATTCAGACCTCAGTCTGTGAACCACAGCTGTTTGTTGATATTCTGAGTACTTGGCTTGTTCTTTATCTGTTGGGCCAAATCTCCAGAAGCTCCTCAGGGGTCCTGCTCCCAAGGACCCTCTCTGATGCTGGGGTCATGGTGACCATCTAGCAAAATGCTCCACGTCACGTGCTCCACCTTCCTTTTAGATCCTTCTGAAACGTTCATGAGCTGCCTTGGGAAACCTGTTATCGCAAGGAGTAGAAAGCCATTTGCTAGAAGAGCAGTGTGGTTCCTAAGAGGGGATAGGGCTGGCCTGTAAATGGCAGGCAAGATGCCTGGCGGTGGTGATGTCTCCAGTTTAGATGGCTCAGGGATATCTTCTGCTCACCTTTGTTCTTAATTTGGTCCTAGGAGGAAAGCACAAAGGCTGCAGGACTTAAAGCCCCAGAGGGATTCTTGTTTTTTGTTTGTTTGTTTTGTTTGAGAGTCACACCCTGAAGTGCTCAGGGATTACTCCTGGCTCTGTGCTCAGAAATTACTCCTGGCAGTCTTGGGGAACCATATGGGATGCCAGGGATCAAGGTCGATCAGATCGATCAGGTCGGCCATGCATAATGCAAAAGCCCTATCAGCTGTGCTATCGCTCTACACCCCATCCCCACCCCAGGTTTTCCTGCGTGTGCCATTTTGCAATTCCTCTTCAGATGAACAGAAAGGATTCCAGTTAGTAGCTTTCCAATAAACCACAAGTAGGATAGCAAAGCTGGAGAAGGATGAAGAGATAGTATCCTCTGAATAAAATTAGGGGGGCAACCAGTAGGATTATGGGGGTAGCACAAGAAGGAAACAATGTTGGAAGGGACCACAGTCGGAAAAACAATAGAAAATCATTGTCTGCTATTCCAGGAGAGACTTTTTTTTTTTTTTTTTTTGGTTTTTGGGCCACACCCAGTAACGCTCAGGGGTTACTCCTGGCTATGTGCTCAGAAGTTGCTCCTGGCTTGGGGGACCATATGGGACACGGGGGGATCGAACCGCGGTCCGTCCAAGGTTAGCGCAGGCAAGGCAGGCACCTTACCTTTAGCGCCACCGCCCGGCCCCCAGGAGAGACTTTTTAAGTGAAAGGTGATTGGATGATCTGATTAACCCCATCTAATCATAAGAACTCTGAAGAGGGAGCAGAGGATTGGAGTCAGACAAAGTCATGCCATGAGATAAGCAGAGAGAGAAAGAGGATGTGTTGGAGTTGAGGAGTGAGGACAACAAAGCAAAAGACCAGAAAGACAAAGATTGGATTCTTCCCTGGGCCTCAGGAGGCCCTTAACTTTAGGAAATGCAAAAGAAGCCATTTGGGCTGTTTTAAAAAGCACCAGGTGGAACTGGATTGATAGTACAGCGGAGAGGGTGCTTGATTGGGACATGGCCAACTTGGGTTCAATCACTGGCATCCCATATGGACTCCTGATCACTGCCAGGATTAATTTCTGAGTGCAGAGTGAGGAATAACCCCTGAGTGTGTCTGGATGTGACACCAAAACAAAGCAAGTGAACAACAACAACAACAACAACAACAACAACTCTCTAGATTTGTATTGACTTGTTAGAGTATCATAAGAAAGTTATCTACACAAAAAACTCCCCAAAGACCTCCTATTTGGGAATAAATCATTTACTGGACACTAGAATTATGTACTTTGTTTTTTTTCTCCTTCACTCTGTTTATTCCTAAACAGACTGGCAAGCCCAAGTTTTCTTACCATTTTTCAGTTCCCAAATGAATTCTTAAATTAGAATTAATTAACCTAGAATAAAATGTTCTTAAGCCTTTTAAATCCTCTCGAGATAACAGCTAGTCTTTCCCTTCCCAGGACCCCATGTACTATTTTCCCTATTTCCCTATTTTCTGGTATGACTTTCTGTGAAACTGCCAGCAAGTATATTTTTGAATGATTCATCCTTAGTTCTAAAATGTGTTGCCAAGTGGTTTTTCTTACCGAGAGATGATTGCTGCGAGCCCACGCCATTCTAACTCTCACTATGATGATTAAGAGTTGATTAAGACTTGACCTTGCTACTGTGTTTAGAGCATCCAGGCAGGAAATTGAACAAGAAATTTGGAACAAGAAGTCAGGTCAAACATGTGTAACTTTTGTAAGAAGGTTACAATGCCATATTATCTTTAATGCTAATTACTATATCTCTCAATTTATATTACATTGTTTAGGGCTTAATTTTCTGTCATTAAAATTACATGCCATATCATAACAAATTTAGAGAATAGAGAAAATAAAAAGAACACAAATATTCTGTTTTAAAATAACCACTTGACATTTAGTGCATTTTATTTTTTATTTATTTGAAGAAAAATTCTTTAGCCATAACAAGCAGGAGTCCAAAGACTCCTGGTGATGTAAATATGATGGGACCATATATGTTGCTGGGAATTGAAATGGAGTTGGCTGTATGCAAGACAAGCATCTTACCTTGTAAAACACAAACATCTTATCCTTTGCTTTTTGGCCCTTAATTTTTTACTTAAAATTTTACTCTCTGAAAAAAAATGACTGTTTTTCTTTAACTCAAATACTATCCATGTACCTACAATCTTGCACCTTTAGTTTTTAGAAGTAGGGGCCACATTAGTAATGATAGTAGAGGGGGCTGGATCTACTTTTCTTTATAGACACAATTCTATACCATATATATGAAATAGTGATAACTTTAAATTTAAAATATATTCAAATATGTATCTGAAGATATTTTAAGACTCTTTAATGGCTAACAACACAACATCATGCTTTGTAGAGGTACTAAAAAGCTCACATAAGGAACAAGAAAATAGATGCAGGAGAGATTAACCAGGGATCTGAGTACAGAGGCAGTAGAAAGTACTCTGCCTTTCCTTTTCAACACTTTCCCTGGAGAAACGCGATTTGTTTTTTATCCTAAGGCCCTGTACTCAAGTCAGCTCTTGAGAAAGAGAATCTGGTAGAGTCAGTGTGGATCCATTTGCCTGATTCTTGGGCTATGGACATCAAGAGGCCATGAGAATAGAGAATGGGAGCTAGTGGCCACACAAAAGAATGACCAGGTCAGAGAATAGCTATGCAGAGGGAAGATGCACTTCACTGTTCTCCATGGTCAAATCAGTTGACCATAGAATCTGTATGGAATACAGACCCTCTTGAGTAATTGAGTTCTGCTATTTAATAAAAGGAATATTTAAAAATGACCACTATTTTGGAATAGGTAGTTTGCCTTGTTTTCTTTCAGGAAATTTTATTTTATTTTATTTTGTTATTATTTTCTATATAAGGAAACTTCTGACCACACTAAAGAAAAAAATATCCAATTATTCTAGTTTTAGTAGCTTCTTCTAAAAATGAAGGGACTTGGTTGCCATGTTTACTTATATAAACATTGTAAATGTGTAAATAGTGTAAATGAACACTTTGACTAGTTCTAGGAGTATCTATTGTACATGAAAATTAGAAGAATCTGGAGCAATAAAAAAACTTTTCCAGACTTCTCAGCTTCTCAGTCCTCTTAGTTGCTCTTTACCTTGACTACTTCAATCTCTCCAAGAAAATGTGATTCTTTATGCCCATGGTATAACATTAGAGGATGCAGTAGGGTCAGGAAGACAAAAGCTTCCAATTCTGAGCCCATTGAAAATGAACTTTGACTTTGAAAATTAACTTTAATTAATGGACAAGAAATTATAGAAAAATGTGTTGACTGTTTCTTTTGGTTAAAAATGAATTATCTTTATTTTGGATTTCTAACTTGCCATTTGATCATCTGAGCCATATTTGTTCTGTATAGGTATCAGACATTCATATTCTAACAGAACCTCTAGTCACTTCTGCAGTCCTCAATCTACAAAGCAGCTCTCTATCACTCAGTTCAGCTTCTAAAATTCCTTAATTTGGGTTTGAAGCTAATTGTCAGGACAATGCCAAAGAAGAAGGGACTTTATCATCAGGAAGAATTACAATATTTGTTCTTTGTCCTCATACACACTTATTTGTGCTTAGAAAGATTTTTATATGCATGGTTTCTAACAAAACTTGAAATATGGTGGTGACCGGAGGCCGGAGGAGTGGCGCAGTGGTAGGGCATTTGCCTTGCATGCAGCTGACCTAGGACAGACTACAGTTTGATCCCCTGGCATCCATATGGTCCCCCAAGCCAGGAGAGATTTCTGAGTGCATAGCCAGGAGTAACCACTGAGCATCACCTGGTGTGGCCCAAAAAACCAAAAACCAAAAAAAAAAAAAAAAAAAGAAAAAGAAAAGAAGTAGAAAGCCTGGCTAGAGCACATGCGGGGGTGGGGTGGGGAGGCGGAAGATTTGGGACATTGGGGATGGGAATGTTTCACTGGTGAAGGGGGGTGTTCTTTACATGACTGAAACCCAACCACAATCATGTTTGTAATCAAGGTGTTTAAAGATATTTTTAATATAATTTTTATTTTGATCATAGTGGCTTACATATTGTTGACAATAATATTTTAGGTAAATATTTACATAAAATCAGGGGGGATTCCCATCACCAAATTGTCCTCCCTACACCTCCGGTTTTGTACTACCTCCCATATCCTCTTCCCTCACCCCCAGGGCTGCTAGAATATGTGGTCCCCTATGTACCTATCCTACTACATAGTAGTCTTGCACCTGTTTGGTCTTGGTGCCTCCCTTATTTCCCCCTCTAATTGGGAGGCAGGATTAGCTAGTTCAAGTTGCGTGGTTTTGTTTGAAGAAGAGAAAAGTAATAAACTGGGGTAAAAGTCTAATACTCCGAAAATGGGCGGAATCCTTCTAGAGGCTCTCATCATTGATTTGAGAGACGAAGGAGAAAAAGAAGATGAAACACTCCACCAGTACAAAAAGAAGTGTCAAATATCCAGTGAGAACTCCAACAATAACGATAAGCACCACAAAAACAAAAACGCCATGGTCTTGAGATAAGAAACATGGGATAGAACATAAAGAAAGAAAAGAAAAGAAGAGAAAAAAAATAGGTATAACTGGGGACAACAGCTTCAAAACCACACCCAAACAGAGAAATCAACCAAAAATAGATAGGTAAATAAAAATAATAATAATAATAATAAATGAAGATAAAAATAATATATAAATATAAACAATGTTTCGTGCTGTTTGCTTTTTTGTTTTTTCCCTCCTGCCCTGGCACAGTAAATATTGGGGTCATTCGAAAGGAATTCACTTGGCCTAAGAGATATGGGATTTCTCCGTCCTTAGAGTATATTGTCATGGGATTAACTATAGACTCTGTTCAGGTTCATTTACTCTCCCCTATATGGTAGGGACAAATAGACAGACAGGGTTCCTTGTACCTAAAAGTCTAACAAGGTAAGTCAATTTGGATAAAAAATTTCCAGAAAGAACAGAAAAAAAAAAAAAAAAGAACAGAGAATAATAAGCAGGGGAGAACAATTCCCCTGAATAACACACTTCGAAACCCTAGCTGGGCTCAGATGGTGGGGCAATGACTTCTACATTCAAGCATCTCTCCAATGAACTTCCCATGCAAGTAGCAACCATATTTCAACCAAAATTTTCATTGTCTTTACCAAATTCTTGGTAGAAAATATCTTATTAACTCTGACTGTCCTAGATGTCTACTCTTGTTCAATTAACTGTAGCTGGGAAGGACATAGTTAATGAGTAAAACCAAGGATACCAGAAAGTAAATGTGTGGGGATAAGACTTAAAAATGAGAATCACTATGTATTTGTTTTGCTCTATAAGAAATTCTAAAAAAAATTTCCCTACACATCACTCTGAAATATCTTATCACTCTGTGTATCACTCTGACAATCAATCCAGAGATGAAGCACTTTTTTTTTCAATAATATGCTACTTATTAAGTCAAATTCAGCAATTTTTGACTCAGGATTTCTGGTTCAATTGATATGGACATTCTGTTTCTTTGTATATATGTAGTTCAGAGAACTTATCAGACTGGTCAATAAAGGCCTATCTTTGGGAATAATAATTTTCATACTCAGTATGGTTTTAGAGAGCTGGAGACATTTTGGTATTATTGGGGAATTGGAATGTGAGGGAAAGGCAGTGATTTACAGTCTACATGACTGCAAGGAGTGTTTGAAAGTGTGGTGTTGATAGAAAATTTTAAAGCATAAGGTGGTCTCACACAGCACACCACCACTAATGTCCACTTAAAAGATGTGTGTAGTGGAGCTTGCACACCACTGGCCCAGGACGAACCGTGGTTCCATCCTCCTGGCATCCCATATGGTCCCCTAAGCCAGGGGAAATTTCTGAGCACATAACCAGGAGTAACCCTGAGCGTCACCTGGGGTGGCCCAAAATAAAAAAAAAAATGTGTGTAGACAACACATTTGCAGAAAGATACAAAAGAGACTCAAAAACATATTGTGTACTTCTGTGATGATCTAGCTTATAACAAACCAGTATTCCCACTAAAAACAATTATAAATGCTAAATAACAAATATGAGTAAATGTAATTTGATTTAGAAAAAAGTGTTAGAATGTGATTGAATTTAGAAAAATGCCACAAAGGATTTGAGTCTATGAGATCATCCTGGATGATCAGGGTAGTCCCTAAATGCAGTGTTAAAGTACTGTTATGAAAAGGACACAGAGAGGAGAAAGGCATGTAACATTGAAGGCAGTATGAGGGGCAGGATAACCGCCAATGTAGGGAGATCTGGAACCACTGGCAGCTGGAAAGGTGAGAAAAGATTCCCCCATAGAACCTTCAGAGGGTGTGGCTCTGCTATAATATGGATTTCAGTCTTTGGCCCTCTAGAACTGTGAGTCATGAGTATTATTGTTTCAAACCATTTTCAGTGTTTGTCATAGTAGCTCCTGTTAATTGATAGAACACTGTTACTATTTCTCAAATAATTCAGATTTCATTAATTTCCCCACCAATATATTTTTAAAAATTATTTTAATTATTTATTTGTTTTGCTTTTGGGGTCACTCCCGGTGATACTCAGGGGTTACTCCTGGCTAAGCACTCAGAAATTGCTCCTGTCTTGGGGAACCATATGGAAAGCCGGAGAATTGAACCTCGGTTCGTCCTAGATTAGCACGAGCAAGGCAAACACCTTACTGCTTGTGCCACCGCTCTGGCCCCTATTTTTAACTTATGAATATTCATTTGTAGTCCACACTATGATTTATAGTGTTACATTTTACTTCTACATATAATTCGAGTCCAATATACTATTATTTTTTCTTTTATTTAATTCAATTACTGATGCTTTCACTTAACACACATGACTTCACTTAACACACATTGATGAAAGAGCATCCTATTTTAATTCTATTTTCATTCATGTACCTCACATAATATAATTAAATACTTAATTTAAAAAATCAAAAAGTATTTACCTTCCTTTGTAAAATGCCTTTTATATGTGGGTCAAATTTTCTTTTTTTTTTTTTTTAGTATTTTGAATAATTTGTAAAAATATTCTACATGTTTTAGAGAACATTACTATATATATTTTTATTTTCTATTTTATTTTAAAAGTTTTCCTTTTATTTAAACACCATAATTACAAAGTTGTTTATGATTGTTTATGATTTAGTCTTGCAATGTACAACACCATTCATCAATGTGCATTTTCTGCCAGCTATGTCCCAAGCTTTCCTCCCGTCCTCCCTCCTGACTGCTCCTGGGCAAACATTTTACTTTTCTCTCTCTCTCTCTCTCTCTCTCTCTCTCTCTCTCTCTCTCTCTCTCTCTCTCTCTCTTATTTTTTTCCTTTTAGAAACTGTAGTTTGCACTATGGTTAATGAACGGGTACTATGTATATCAGTTTACCTCTATTTAGTCAAAGGTCTTATCCAGAGTGATCAATTCCAACTATCATTGTCATAGTGGTCTCTTCCTTACCCTAAGAGCATTACTTCACAATTTGTGGCAGGCGTCCTATCATGGACTGGTCCTCATCTCTATTATTTCTGGCTAGTATTACCATATTATCTTTTTTATTTTGTCCAACAAATGAGTGAAATTATTTTTGTCTATCCCTCTCCCTCTGACTCATTTTACTCAGCATAATATTCTCCATATTCATTCATGTATAAGCAAATTTCATGGCTTTATTTTCCTTATCAGCTGTGCAATAGTTTATTGCGTAGATGTACCACAGTTTCTTTAGCCACTCATCTGTTGTCAGACACTTGGGTTGTTACCAGATTCTAACTATTATAAACAGTGCTGTGATGAACATACAAGTGCAGAGTGCTTTTCTGTATTGTGTTTTTGCATTCCTAGGGTATGTCACTAGTAGTGATATTTCTGGGATATGGAAGATCAAATTCTAGTTTTTCGAGAAATAACAGTGTTTTTCAAAAAGGCTGGACCAGTCTGCATTCCCACCAGCAGTGAATGAGACTCCCTTTCTCCCCACATTCATGCCAGCACTGGTTGTTCTTATCCTTAGTGATGTGTACCAGTCTGTGTGGTATGAGATGATATATCATAGTTGCTTGATTTGTATATCCCTGATAATTAGCAATGTGGAGCATTTTTTATGTGTCTCATGGTCATTTGTATTTTTTCTTTGAGAAAATATCTGTTCATTTTTTTCTCCCCATTTTTTGATGGGGTTAGATTTTTTTTTTGCTAAGTTCTATAAGTGCCTTGTATATCTTATATATTAATCCCTTATCAGATGGGTATTTGTTGAATTGTTTCTCCCATTTGTGGGTAGTCTTTGTATCTTAGTCACTGCTTCCTTTAAGGTGCAAAAGCTGCTCAGTTTAATGTAGTTCCATTTTTCATTTTTGCTTCCAATTGATTGAAAAATGCTGTTTTTTCTTTGTAGATGCCTTTAGATTCAATGTCATAGAGTGTTCTGCATATATTTTATATGTACCTTATATTTTTCAAGTCTGATATAATCATCTTTAATCCTTTTGATTTAACCTTTGTGCACAGCAATAGAGGCCTGAGTTCACTTATTTTTGCATGTAGCTGAACAGTTTTCCCAGCATCACTTGTTGAAGAGGCTTTCTTTGCTACAAAGCTTATTTTTGTGCCTTTACTAAAAATTAAGTGATTGTATACCTATGGGTCAGTCTCAGAATATTCAAGTCTATTTCACTGGTCTAAGGGTCTGTCAGTATTCCAGTGCCATGCTGTTTTAGTGACTACTGATTTGTAGTACAGTTTAAAGTTGGCAAAAGTAATGCCTCTCATCTTCTTTTCCCCAAAGATTGTGTTAGCTATTCATGGACATTTATTGTGCTCTATGAATTTCTATAGTATTTGATCCACTTCTTTGGAAAACTGTCATGGTGTGTAGGGATGGCATTAAATCTATACAAGCTTTGGGAATTGTTGCCATTTTAATGATGTTAATCCTCCCAATACATGAGCATGGTATATGTGTCCATATCCTTATGTCCTCTTTTATTTCTTGAAGCAGTGTTTTGTAGTTTTCTTGGTATAGAACCTCTTTAGTTAGGTTGACTCCAAGGTACTTTGATTTTCTGAGGTACAATTATTAATAGGATTTTTTAAAGTGTCTCTTTCTTCTCTTTCATTATTTGTATATAAAAAAGCCATGGACTTTATGCATTAATTATGTAACCTACCACTTTACTATACAAATTTTTTGTCTTTAGAAGCATTTTTGTGGAGTCTTTAGGACTTTTTAAATATAACATCATGTCATTGCAAACAGTGGGAGCTTGAATGATTTATTTTCCGACTGGATGCTGTTGATATCTTTTTTTTTTTTTTTTTGCCTAATTGCTATAGCAGATTCTTCCAAGTATATTCAAAAGAAATGATGACAGGGGGCAAACTTGTCTTGTGCCAGATCTTACAGGACTGTCCTCCTAGACTCTGATTTTGAGTCTTTGTTTTCTCTGAATATTCAGATATGTTTCTTACAGGCAGCAAAATGTTGAATTCATTTGTTTGATCCATTTTACTAATCTGTCTTTTAATTAGTGCATTTCATCTGTTGATATAGAGATAGATTATTGGCATAGGATTTTATGCCATCTTTTTTTGTAGAAGTTTAGTGTGTTTGTGGGTCTTTCTTGCCATAAAGAAGACTTCTTCTTCTTCTTCTTCTTCTTCTTCTTCTTCTTCTTCTTCTTCTTCTTCTTCTTCTTCTTCTTCTTCTTCTTCTTCTTCTTCTTCTTCTTCTTCTTCTTCTTCTTCTTCTTCCTCCTCTTCCTCTTCCTCCTCCTTCTTCTTCCTTCTTCTTCTTCTTCCTCTTCTTCTTCTTCCTCCTCCTCCTTCTTCTTCTGCTTCTTCCTCCTCCTCATTCTTCTTCACCTTTTTCTTCCTCTTCTTCTTCTTCCTCCTCTTTCTTCTTTCTCCTCCTCCTTTTTTTGTAGAAGTTTAGTGTGTTTGTGGGTCTTTCTTTTTTTTGTAGAAGTTTAGTGTGTTTGTGGGTCTTTCTTGCCATAAAGAAGACTTCTTCTTCTTCTTCTTCTTCTTCTTCTTCTTCTTCTTCTTCTTCTTCTTCTTCTTCTTCTTCTTCTTCTTCTTCTTCCTCTTCCTCTTCCTCCTCCTCCTTCTTCCTTCTTCTTCTTTTTCTTCTTCCTCCTCTTCTTCTTCCTCCTCCTTCTTCTGATTCTTCCTCCTCCTTCTTCTTCACCTTTTTCTTCCTCTTCTTCTTCTTCCTCCTCCTTCTTCTTTCTCCTCCTCCTTCTTTTTTTGTAGAAGTTTAGTGTGTTTGTGGGTCTTTTTTTTGTAGAAATTTAGTGTGTTTGTGGGTCTTTCTTGCCATAAAGAAGACTTCTTCTTCTTCTTCTTCCTCCTCCTCTTCCTCCTCCTCCTCCTTCTTCTTCCTTCTTCTTCTTCTTCCTCTTCTTCTTCTTCCTCCTCCTCCTTCTTCTTCTGCTTCTTCCTCCTCCTCATTCTTCTTCACCTTTTTCTTCCTCTTCTTCTTCTTCCTCCTCTTTCTTCTTTCTCCTCCTCCTTTTTTTGTAGAAGTTTAGTGTGTTTGTGGGTCTTTCTTTTTTTTTGTAGAAGTTTAGTGTGTTTGTGGGTCTTTCTTGCCATAAAGACTACTTCTTCTTCTTCTTCTTCTTCTTCTTCTTCTTCTTCTTCTTCTTCTTCTTCTTCTTCTTCTTCTTCTTCTTCTTCTTCTTCTTCTTCTTCTCCTTCCTCCTCCTCCTCCTCCTTCTCCTTCTTCCTCTTCCTCCTCCTCCTTCTCCTTTTTCTTCCTCCTCTTCTTCTTCCTCCTCCTCCTTCTTCCTTCTTCCTCCTCCTCCTCTTTCTTCTCCTTCTCCTCCTTCTTCTTTCTCTTCTTCTTCCTCCTCCTCCTTCTCCTTCTGCTTCCTCTTCTTCCTCCTCCTTCTTCCTTCTTCTTCTTCTTCTTCTCTTTCTCCTTCTTCCTTCTCTTCTTCTTCTTCCTCCTCCTCCTTCTTCCTTCTTTCTTCTTCTTCCTCCTCCTCCTTCTTCTCCTTCTCTTTTTTCTTCTCCTTCTTCCTCCTCCTCTTCTTCTTCCTTCCCTTCTTCTTCCTTCTTCTTTCTCCT
Organism: Suncus etruscus; assembly: GCF_024139225.1. Lineage (NCBI taxonomy): Eukaryota > Metazoa > Chordata > Mammalia > Eulipotyphla > Soricidae > Suncus > Suncus etruscus. The sequence goes on along the minus strand of NC_064851.1, from coordinate 79,878,352 downwards.
CCTTCTTCCTTCTTCTTCTTCCTCCTCCTTCTACCTCCTCTTCCTCCTCTTCCTCCTTCCTTCTTCTGCTTCTTCTTCCTCCTCCTTCCCTCTTCTGCTTCTTCTTCCTCCTCCTCTTCCTCCTCCTTCCTTCTTCCTTCTCCTCCTCCACCTTCTTCCTCTTCTTCTTCTTCCTCCTCCTCCTCCTCCTTTTTCGTTTTTGGGCCACACTCGGCAGTGCTCAGGTGTTAGTCCTGGGTCTTTGCTCAGAAATCACTCCTGTTAGACTCGGGGGCCATATGGGATGCTGGTGATAGAATCTGGGTCCATCCAGGTTCATAGCATGCAAGGCAAATGTCCTACCACTCTGTTATAGCTCCAGCTCCAAGACTCTTGTTCTTTTAAGGTTGGTTTTGAGTCTAAAGTTCCTGAGCTATTGTTTATACATGAAACTGTGTTTTCTTCCTTCAATCCTGAATGAAAATCTTGCTAGGTGAAGTATTCATTTCAAGGTATTCATTTTGTCGAGTTTTGTCACTATATTCCACCACTACATCCAGTATTGGAGAGCTGCTTGTGATAAATCTGATCTAAATCTTAAGAATACTCTTTTATATGTAATTTTAATTTTTTTATCTTACTACTTTCACTATGTCTCTATATCTGGTTTTCATCTTTGTGACTAGTACAGTCCTTGGGGTGCTTTTATTTAGGTCTCTTATTACTCATTCTTCTGTGCATTGATGATGTGGCTGCATGCACTTTTCATCTGTGGCAACTTCTTAGCAATGATGTCCCCGACTTTTGTTTCTTCATAGATGTTTTCTTCCTGTCTCTCTATGGCTCCAATAATTCTAATATTGTTTCTGTTGAATTTATCCCAAAGGTCTGTTGTCATCTGTTCATTTATTTTGAGCCTGTCTTGAAGATACGCAGGGGAGAGGGATGAGGGAAATGGTGGTCATCAGTAGTGGGAAAGTTTCACCAGTGAAGGGGAGGGCCAGCATTTTATGGCTGAAACCCAATTAGGAATATGTTTGTAGCCATGGTGGTTAAAATAAAGAAATTATTTAAAACATGTAATGAAACAAATGTTTGCCTGTTTTATTGCCATTATTTTCATAAGCTCTTTTGTGCAAAATATTTGTAGGATATGAACTTAACATGTTTCTATCAAAAGTAAAAGTAATGTTTCTTGCTCGTTTACTGTATGTTTACATAATAATGGTAATAAAAACACCAAGGAAGCAATTATCTTCTTTTATGTACAAGACTCATTTTATGGCTCTAGAAATACTCAGACACTGTCATTGTTTCTGGATTTGATTATATTATAACTTAACTTGCTGCACACCAAGAAACATCCAGGAAGAGTGTCACTTGCTCACTGTAACACAAGGACCCATTCCCCCCCCCCCCCCCCAGTCAGTGTGCCTGGACTGATGATTAATACTCAGAGAAATCTCACAGTAACTTTCCATTTCCCCCTACCCTCTAGTCCTCTTTCTATTTTTATGTCTGTATTAAATGTGTTATTCTAGCTAGTACTCTGGAATGGAATATTAACTCTGAATATCAAAACCTCTGTAGCTGACCCCAGCAATTACTTCTTATGTCTGTGTTTTTTAATACATTTTTCAGAGGATTTTTGAATACTGCTATTTACATGCAATGGTGTATTGTGTTAAAGAGAACAAGAATGTTTGTGTATGTGTGTGCTTGCTGGTTTATTTCTTATTCTTTGGCAATGTTGACAATAGAGTTAGTGTTATTCCAATTTTAAAGATCAATATTTAATATAAAATTTAAAACTCAATTTAAGTTTTTCAGGGATGAAAGGGTATGGATAGAAAAACTGATTTAAATGCTGTTCTGGGTATAAACCTTAATTATTATCAAAAATGTTAGAGTAATACCAGGGAGATAGTATAGTGAGTAATGCATTCAGCTGATCCCTTTTGATCCCCAGCATTAAATATGACCCTCAGAGCACTGCCAGATGTGGCCCCAGCCCTATCCCCCCCCAAAAGAAATAAATGAAGACAACTCATACAAAAAATGTCATAATAATATGTATTGTATCTCTATTATTTTTAGTAACAGTAACAAATACTGAAAAGGCAATTTTTGAGATTACTGGGAAAGGTAATATATAAAAACTGCTTTATGAGAACAATAAAAAAAAAAACTTGAAAAAGCAAAGTGCACCTAAGCTGCAATCTTGCTTATGTAAAATTTAACATTCATAATGCTATCTTAACAATAGCAGCAGAAGTAGTGAAACTAGTTAAAGTATCTATGTCACTATGTACCAAGCACTATTAACATTATATCTATAATTTATATTATCATAATAAGATCCCTCAGAGATAATGACCGCTGTTATTCCCATTGTACCAATGAGTTGTAGGGCAAAGTTCTTTACAGCTAGTTAGGAGGCCAGAGGACTGCACAATGGAAGAGTCTCTCTGTTTCTGTCAGTGCCTCTCTTTTTTTCTCCATCTTTCTCATCACTCCACCTTGAAATGGCAGAGAACTGATAAGTGGTCCTTATTCTCATTACAACTATAAGTAGTGTAAGGAACAGAACTGCTTGAAGCCTGGATGCTGAACATCTCCGCTGGGATCTCTTTCAAGAAGTAGGAAAAACTGACCATTGGACATCTCTCCCCACTGTCTTTCTTATCTCTTCCTATTTCTTTCTAATTCTGCTCTCAAGGTCTGGAAGTTTAATACTGTGCTGTTTTGTAACTACTAATAGCAAGATCTAAGAGTTAAATTTGAGAGTTGAGAACTAAATTGGGCATTACAAATCAAGCTTAGGACAAAAGCTTTTTATATCTGTTTATCTAAAAAAAAATACAGTTTTTGTCACTTATCTTTGCTTCCAAAAATGCTCTGTTTTTAGATTATATATGCTAAAGCCACAGCTCCTAGTCCAAGAGAACTCCCTCTCACCATCTCCTCCTTCAAAAACTATGAATTTTACTTGATTTGTCTTTCCCAGTTATACCAAAAGACTTGGTAAGATTAGAATGGAATTCAGATAGTTCTGGATCCTCTGATCAACCACTTAGAAATCTTTATGTAATATGCATATCACAAAATCTCAACAAATACAATTAACATTCTTCCTGCTGTGCGACCAAGGCAAAGTTTGGCTGACGTTAGAGACTGGGTTCCTCTTTGAAACATCACTTCCTTTATGCTCACCTTAAGATTAAGTATTTTTGTACTGTGTTCTACTAAATTTGAGGTGAGAAAACTCTATTCTGAAGAGGGACATTTGGATAGTTATAGCATAATTTGTGAGCCACACAATATAAGCAGATAAGTCACAGGCAGCCAAAATGTCCTGTCATTGACAAAGCCAGACCATGTGTTTATAAAACCTCCAGGTGTTTTATAAAAGAACCACACCATTATGACTTAAATTCTATTTAAATGCATGAGTTTGAATCTTAAAAATATTTTATCTACAACTGGAGGTTAAATTTGGATTGGTAAAAACAATAAATTTATTCTCAAAGTCATAACTGGTAATATTTTCTTGAATTTATTCATCTGATTCATTTTCCATTTGTTTAACTCAAGACTGTTACATTTTAAACCCTTTTGCAGTATGGTAGGACTCTGTGATCATTCTTGTTGCAAGGCTGGTATAAGTGTCACTTGTTGGTGGCTGGAGAGATTGTATAGCAGGTCATGTGCTGAGCCTGCCTGGAATGATTTTTGAGTGCAGAACTAGGATTAAGTTCAGAACACAGCTAATGTGGAAGAAGAAAGAAGAAGAATAAGGAGGAGGAGGAAGAGGAGTAGGAGGAGAAGAAGAAAGAAGAAAAATAAGAAGAATGAGAAGAAGAAGGACAAGGAGAAGGAGAAGAAAAGGAGAAAAAGGAGGAGAAGAAGAAGAAAGAGGAGGAGGAGGAGAAGAAGGAGGAGGAGGAGAAGAAGAAAAAGAAATAAGAGGAAGAAGAAAGAAGAGGAATAAGAAGAGGAAGAACAAACAAAAAGAAGATAAAGAGGAGGAGTAAGAAGAGATGGACGTGGAAGAGGAATGAAGAATAAAGACGTCATTTGTGACAATTATCTTATTGCTGGTCTGAGACCTTCATGCTCCTTCCCCTTTCCCAGAGACTCTATTGAATGCCTCTTGTTGACAGGAGGATATTGATATGAAGGAGCTAGTCGAAAGAAACAAGCCTGCTTCACCGCATGTATAGAGTATTGACTTGGCAGTGCAGTTAGTGTTCAAGTAAGGAATCTTCACTGTTTTTATCCTCTTTGATTTGGGAGTCAACTAACTCTAAGATGGCTTGCTAAAGAAGCTTTTCTTATTTCCATATAGTATAATTTATAATTATATGTTATTTTGCTGAAAATCTTTCTCTAATTCTTAAGTTATTGTTACATATTGAGATATTATTCGCCATTAATATTTAAACATAACTTTTGAGTTTATATATATGTATATTATGATCACATTTAAAATAATAAATTTATCCTTCATCTCAAATGTTTCTCTGTGCTTCTTGCAATACCTGCCTTTTTTCTCTTTCCCATCTTTATCTCCTAGTCTCAACCATTGATCTGGTTTTGGTAACTATACATTTTCAAGATCTTTCCATAAACAAACTCTTAGCTGTACTCTTGTTTTGGCTGACTTGTTTCACTCATTAATTATTTGAGATTCATTCATGTTGTACATATAACAGTAGTACATTTCTTTAATTTAGTAGTATTATTCTAATACATAAACATACTATAATTTGTTTACTTAGTTATCTATTGATGAAAAATTTTTTTTAACTTTTGGGCTAGACCCACAGGGTCTAGGCTCAGAGTTCAGGGATCATCCCTAGTAGGCTCAGGGAGCCACAAAGGATGTAAGGGATTGAGTCCAAGTCATCTACATGCAAGGCAAGCTCCTTACCTGCCCCATTGATGAAGATTTTAGTTGGTCCCAATATTAGGTGATTACAAATAAATTTGGTATGAATAGTCATGTAAAAGTCTTTAAAAAAACATTTTCCTTAATTTCTCTGAGTTAAGTTAGAACTTGGATGTCAGTGCTATAATGAAGGGGTATATTTCCTTCTTGAGAAATGACCAGGTTCCCCCAAATTTTACCATTTTATACCCCTATGACCAGTATATAAAAATTGCAATTGCTCCATATTTTTCCAATGCATTGTCTGACTTTTGACTTTGAATATATTATTCCAAGTTCGTGGCTTTGTTCCCAATATTGCTAACTTAAGGTTCTGGATATATCTTGCAAGTCTCTTAATTGACACTCCTCCCTCACAAAAAAGTTGAGGCTGTTAAATAGGAACTCTGTGAACTTCCTCCCACTGCCTATAAACTTAGCTTGCTCAGCTCCATTCTTCCCACCCTTCTGTCAGCACAGACAATGTCTCCTCCTCCTTGGACTCCTCTCCCGCAACCAACACTATGCCCTGGACTCCAAATGAAGCCTTACTCAAAAAAGCGGTTTTTTTCCTTGTTATCTTCAGCTTTCTCAATAATGCGCTATTTGGCCCAGTTTTATAATATAGTAAATCCATCTTTAGAAAAACCAATCCTCCCCCAAAGCCAAGTAAAGATAATCTAGTGACTTTATATGACCTTCTATCTACCACTTTTTTATTCAGTTCAATTTCTTGGTAAAAATGGCTTTTTCCTCCTCTTCCCACTGTGGTCTAACTTTCATCCATGCTCCTCTGAAGTGGCCCTCACCAAGGACACCAGTGTACTCTGAATTGTTAAATCTAACACTTTCTAAAAATCTCACAGAAACTTTTACACACGTTGTCACTTTCTTCTTAAAACTTTTTTCCTTAGGGCCGGAGAGATAGCATGGAGGTAAGGTATTTTTTGCCTTGCATGCAGAAGGTCTGTGGTTCAAATCCCGGCATACCATATGGTCCTCTGAGCCTGCCAGCAGCGATTTTTGAGCATAGAGCCAGGAGTAAACCCTGAGCGCTGCCGGGTGTGACTCCAAAAAAAACAAACCAAAAAATCCCCACTTTTTTTCCTCTTGGATATCTTAAGACCTTCTTTGATGCTCCTCCTCACCCTCCTTTCCTCTGATCCCTTTCATTATGCACTATATGATATTGTGTATTATTAAATACAGATGACCATCTTGACCTCTTTTTAATACCTCCCTTGACTTCAGTTTCATCTTAAAAAGAAATGGCTACCCAAACAATGTCTCCCTCTTCATTTCAGTCAACTGTGTAGATTTAAAGGCAACAGGCTCTGCTATCTTCACTGGAATGGCACACAGATCCTGGAATATGATACATAGAAAAATTGATTCACTTCCTACTTCCTCAAATTAGCCCCTCTCGGCCGGAGCAATAGCAAATGGCAGATCCAGGCAGATCCAAGACAGAACTGGTTCGATCCCCAGCGTCCCATATGGTCCCTCTAGCCTGGAGCGATTTCTGAGCGCATAGCCAGGAGTAACCCCTGAGCGTCACCGGTGTGCCCCCCCAAAAAAACAAAAACAAAAACAAATTTGCTCCTCTCCCCATATTTTCATCCTAATGAACTCTCCAGTTGAAAGGTCTTGACTCTTAAACTGTTTCTCAACCTCTGTAACTATTCACTTAATCAGACTTACTTTACTTATAAAGGTCTCTTTCCTCTCTTTTCTGACCTCATCTAATTGTCAGAGCTGAGCCTGCCATCACCTCTCAGTTGTATTGCTACAACCAGTCTCCCAGATGGTCCTTTTATTTTCAGTATTTCCACTTGCCTTCCATTTATTCCCAACACTGATCTTTATGATCCAACGCCTGCCTACCTCTCCAGGCTCACCTATTGCTGATTACTCTGTAGGCTCTAAATCTAACACACTCCTGTCACTGAATGTCTTGCATTTCTTGGACTGTACCATGCTTTTGTGCTTTGTGTTATTTGCTTGGTCTGAAATATCGACACTCAATGCTCCTTTGCCCTACTAACTTATTTTCTTCTTCTAAATGCAACTCAATGTTGTGTCCATATTGGGGGTATTCATAGAAATTCCCGTTCTTCCTATGGGATCCTTACCACTGTGTGTAACTTTATTGCTATGATTCTAATAAGCGCTCTGTACTCTTGCTTTATATGGAAAAAGTGACTTTGTAGATGAAGTTAAATGAAGAACCTTGTGATGGGAAGGTTATCACGCTTTATCTAGACAGTTTCTGAATAAAACTTAAATATTTTTATACAAGGGAAGCAGAGAGATTTAACTACAGGAGAATGAGGCAATGTGATCATTAGATTTTAAAGTTAGAGAGAGGAAACATAAGCTGAGAACTACTCTAAAAGCTGGAAAAGACCAGGAAACAACATTTTCCCTCACATAACCTCTGGAGGTAGTACAACATTGCTCCATCTCAATTTAACACAGTTCAACTTCTGAACCCCAGAGGCTGGAGAAACAGTACAGCATACAGGGCACTTGCCTTGCATCCAGTGTACCCTGGGTTTGATCCCAGCAACACCAACAGTCCGCTAAACCATGTCAGGAGTGATCTCTGAGCACAGAGCCAGAAATAAGGCCTGAAAACAGATGGATGTGCCCCCCCAAACAAAAATAGACTTCTGAGACTCATAATATAAAAAAATAAATATGTGATTTTAGGTTACCAAGTTTGTGACCATTTGTTACAAAAGTAATAGAAATTTTAATACTTGAGTCAAATGGAGCCTTGCATTAGACCTCATACTTTAAAGGCCCCTGCTCTCAACATCTCCAGTTGTACGTATTCTCTTGAGTTTATGTCCTCATTTGTTTATTTGTTTATTTTTGTTTCATTTGGTTTGGTTTTCAGGTGACACTGGCAGTACTCAAAGTTTTTCCTGGCTCTTTATTCAGGAGTGACCCCTGGCGGTGCTCAGGGGCTGCATATTTTCACTTCAAGCCCACATATCAGGTCTATAATTTTTTAATTTCTATTTCCAGGACCTGAATACTCCTTTGCTAAGTCTGTCCTTTTCAGAGAAATTGATCTGCAGATAGGTTTATGCTTGTATCTGAGGGATATACAAAGGAGTCGCTGTTTATGGGACTGAACCATTATATAAACAATAGACTGAAGAGACCAAAAATTGAAGCCAGAATAGCAAAGAGAATGCCACTAATGTAATTCAGAAAAGAGATGATGATAGTAGGGGAAATGGTGAGAAGTTGTTAAACTCTGTTTATCTTATGAAAGCAAAAATAAGCTTAAATGACACATTGGCTTGACTGTGAAAAGAAGAAGGAAGGAAGGCAAGAAAGAAAGAAAGAAAGAAAGAAAGAAAGAAAGAAAGAAAGAAAGAAAGAAAGAAAGAAAGAAAGAAAGAAAGAAAGAAAGAAAGAAAGTAAGAAAGAAAGAAAGAAAGAAAGAAAGAAAGAAAGAAAGAAAGAAGAAAAAAAGAAAGAGAAAAAAGAAAAAAGAAAGAGAAAAAGAGAAAGAAAGAAAGAAAGAAGAAGAAAGGAAGAAAGAAGAAAGAAAGAAAGAAAGAAAGAAAGAAAGAGAGAGAAAAAAGAAAGAGAAAAAAGAAAAAAGAAAGAGAAAGAAAAAAGAAAGAAAGAAAGAAAGAAAGAAAGGAGGAAGGAAGGAAAAAAGAAAAAGAAAGAAAGGAAGAAAGGAATGAAGAAAGAAAGAAAAAGGGAAGACAAATAGAAAGAAAGGGAAGACAAAGGAGGGAAGGAAGAAAGGAAGGAGGGAAGGAAGGAGGAAAGGAGGAAAGGGAGGAAAGGAACGAGGGAGGGAAGTAGGGAAGGAAGAAGGAAAGGAAGGAAGAAGTAAATATGATTCCAAGTTTTCTGGCTAAATTTTTTTTAATGATGACACGGCCATTTTCATAAATGATAAAGAAGGAAGAAACTACATTTTTAAGTGTTCTAGTTTAAAATGCATCACTGAGGGTGTTTATTAGACAGTTAAGTGGGTAGATGGTTCTTGGTTTGAATAAATCTCTCATTTTTCAGATTTTATTCTTCTGCAGTTAACAGAGGGTCTTGCATCAAGTGATTCTTACTATTTCATCAGCTAAATGAATACATGATATTCATCCATAGAAATGTTTCAGGTTTTACCCAAGATTCTAACTTGCATCTTCAGATTGGTCAATAATAAACCTATTGATATTATAGATTGGTCATCTTCATAAGCCATGATATTAACAAGCTGTTTATTTTATATTTTCTTGTTCTCATGACCATTTTGATTAGGACTTGAACTGATAATGAATATTAATACCAAATTAATTAAGCTTATATCCATGAGTTGTCTTATTATTCTAATGTTGAACTTTCTTTACTTGCAAAAAGTATTTCTTAGTAATTATAAAATGTATAATAACATTGACATTTTTGTTCCATCTTTGAAATTATACTGTTTTCCTCCACTACATATCTAGAAAACTTACAATTAAAATTCTTGTTGTTGATTTTTTTAATGTCTTTCAGATACAAAAAAGACCAGAAAGAATATCTCTCTTTACTGATGTTGGTGGCTTATATAGGTTAGTTCTATAGAAAAGGATGATTTGATTAATGGGCAGTATTAATATTCTCGCTTTTTAATTTATAGACACTAAAACTATGTGTCTATTAAACTCAGTGTGGAGAGCTTGGGGGTTAAATTGTTCATGCATTTTCTCTTGTACTTTCTTTGTTAGAATTTGCCTTTTCCTTCATCCCTTGCTCACTCTTCTAAACTTTCTCTCATCATGTTTACCAACATTTACACTGTGAAATCTATAACCATTGGTTTTAACTCTCATCTTTTTGGGGGGTTGGGCCATATCCGGTGACACTCAGGGGTTACTCCTGGCTATGCACTCAGAAATCTCTCCTGGCTTAGGAAATCATATGGGATGCCAGGGGATCGAATTTTGATTCATTCTAGGTTAGCGTGTGCAAGGCAAATGCCCTTTTGCTTTCGCCACTACTCTGGCCTCTTTAACCCTCATCTTAATTATTCTCCCAGCAAAGTTTGAGACCCTGTTTAAACACTTGTCACCTTTACATTGATCATGATGCTATCTTGGTGTAGTGGTTAATTCATATGTCAAATCAACTGGATCAAAGGGTGCTCAGGCATTTGGTCAAGTATTATTCTGGGTGTGCACAAGAGAGTGCTCCGGGATGAGATGAACATTGATTTTTTAGACTAAGTCAAGAAGCTAGTCCTCATTACTGTAGGTCAGCTTCATTCAACCAGTGAAAGAGCACATCAGAACAAAGGAACTTGGACAAAACTACTTGAATGACTTTAACTTGAACATCAATCATTTCCAGCCTATGTTCTAGAATTGAAACTTCAGCTTTTATTGAATCTTGAGCCTGTGGTTTTCAGATTTTTGGACTAACTCAAACTAAAATTGCACCATAAGTTTCTTGGGTGTCTAGTTTGCCAAGCATAGATTTTGGGACTTTACCTACTTAAATGCATAGAGTCTTTGTAAATAAATCTTTCTACATATATTTATTTACTTGTCTTCTAGCTTCTTCACTCAAATGTAGCACTATGAACACAGAGGTAATATTTTTAATTTCTATATTTATAGTTCTGCAATTGTGGTTAGCAGAAACTAGTTATTTAATAAATACCATAAACTTGGGTGCCCCATGATGGATAAATAAATCATGAAGATATGGTATACATACATAATGGAATACTGTGCAGCTGTAAGGAATTTCTTGCAACATGAATGGAATTGGAATAAATGTTAATTGGAGTAAATCAGAAGAAAGACAAACATAGAATAATTTCAATTATAAGTGGTATATAGAAAAATTGGATTGGAAAATGCATGTTTGAAAGGGGGTATGTTTAAATCACCCTTGTCCCCAGATAATAGAAGGAAAGAAATCAGGAGGTGGGGAGAACTAGATAAAAAGTAATGGGGAGAGCAGGTCAAGGGGGTCTGGGAAAACTGATGGTATAGCTAAACCCAAATCACAGAATAGATAACTCTGAAAACAAGAGACCCAGACTTCAACAGCCAAACACATTCTTAAATGTGCCTGTCAAGTGTCCAGAGTCAGTATAGGAGGGAGAAAGTGCTCTGCATGTAGCCAACCTGGGTTCAGCATCCCATATGATGGTACCTTGAGCTCCACCAGGAGTAATTCCTGAATTCAGAGCCAGGAATAATTCCTGAGCATCTCTGGGTGTGACTGAAACCACTTCCCCAAAAGTTGTCTGTCAAAGTGGCAAGCTGTAGATGAGGCTATGGGTGGAATGGAATCTGAGAACCCTGGTAAAGGGAAGAAGCTATCAGTGGTGTGACTGGTGCTGGAACATAGCATATTTAAAACCCAAATATAGATTACTTTGTAAATCATTGTGCTTAATAAAACTAAAAATAAAATAAAGTAAGTAAATAAATAACTTATGGGATTTATGAAGAAATCTACTTCTGTGTATTTCCAAAAAATATAACCAATAACGATTTGTGCTTGTGTGTGTATTTCCTTGAAGCATTTGGGTCACATTGTTAACTTATTTCTTATTACATCATCCTATAGGAAAGGAAAGGGGAAGCTATATAACTGACTCACTCACTGAAGAAATGTGAATAATTAATTGCCGAGGATCTCAAGGCTCTGGCAATATTTTTTAAATGAGTTTCTGTAACTTACAGTATGTTACAGCACTGTCCATAATTTCAACACCACACTCTTCACTATACCCCTCTGTGCCAATCTTCTACTGCCAAGGACCCCATGCCCTTTCCTTTCAGACACATCCCTCCAATAAACTCAGGTGTGTAGATCAGTTCTGCAATGCTGCCTTTGGCCTTTTGTTGTTATCTTACTGTGTATCTATGTCTTATATATAAGAGAGGTTTCTGTATATGTCCCTTTCCTTCTAAATGACTTAACTGAGCATGACATTCTAAAGGATATTAATCCATCCATCCATCCATCCATCCACCCATCCATTCATCCATGTTGTGACAAATTGCATGATTATATTTTTTATTAGATAAATGCTCTATGCTTTTAAACAATAAGTCAAGAAGGCCGCTGGCATTGTTCTTTTACCTCATGAGCACAAAATACCTTAGAATCTTGTGTAATAGAATGTATTACTTTTATAAGACTGTACATTTTCTAAAAGACCCAGCAGCTGTATACTCACTCAATATAATTTATCAACATTTAGAATCCTTTCCAGACTGAACAAACCACTACTAAAAGCTGTAGCTTTAGGGTTCAGAAGTGCACGTGTGCAATGTACTCACTTATCCTCTGTGGCTTGCCTTCCAAATAGTAATCCAATGTGAGAGTAGTTTTCTCTGATAATAGTAATAGCTCTAGTGTTCAGTAAAAACTGTTATATGAATATATTATTCTCTTTTCCCTTATAGTCATGGCTGAATTAGGTATTTCACATTCATTTAAGAACAATATGCAGGGGCTGGAGGGATAGCATAGTGGGTAGTGTTTGCCTTGCATGGGCTGACTTGGTTATATCCCTGGCATCCCATATGGTCCCCCAAGCCTACCAGGTGTGATTTCTTAGTGCAAGGACAAAAATGACCATTGACCACCACTGGGTGGGAACAACAACAACAACAACAAAATAGCAATATGCTGGGGATGAGTGATAAAACATTGTATCATTATATTACTGAAACTCAAGATCAGCAATCCTTGAACTGCATCATATGGCGATTTAATACAAAATTTTAAAATAGGAATAATGTTCATATATTGAAGAACTAGTACAGCAGGCAACGCACTTGCCTTTCATGCACCTGAGCCTGGTTTGACCCCCAGCACTGCATATGGTCCCCGAGACCTGCCAGGAATTGTCTGTGAGTGTAGACAGGAGCAAGCTTAGGTTATGGTTGAGTATGGCCAAAACTCCATATAACAAACAGAAAATCCAATGTGCAAATGCACGATCCTTTTCTACTAAGATTTTCACAGGTGGAAACTGATCAATACAGAACACACCTTTAAGTAAATATACTAATAATTTAGCTCTTAAATAGTATCTCTGTAATAAGTCCCACACTCCAACTTACATTTTAGAATGTTTATTTGCATACAAAATATGTTGAATTTACTGATGCATATGCAGCAAAATAGTCTATCACATACAACAAAAATACACATTTGTTCCCTCTCCCCTGCCCTTTAAAATGGCAACACTGTTTTGGCAATTCAGCAGCTAAAAATAAAGTGCTATAATTAAGCCATATTGGAACGTCTTCACTTGACAAATGTGATGTATGATTGAGTTTACAACCACATCTTTATTGTTTTTATTTCCCCAAAAACAGGAACTTCCAAATCTTGAACACCTCCAGAAAATACAAATATTTGTATATATATATGTACACGTGTATACACTGTATATGTAATGTACCAACAAGCTTCATTGTCCTTATGAGTTTGTTGCTTTCTATTTCTTCTTTCTTTCCAATATCACAATCACATGGCTGGGATCTCACAGTTCGTCAGCAGGCACTGAGAGGCTCACCAAAGGCTGGCTTGTTGGGGGTGTGGGTGTGGGTGGGCGTGGTGAGAGAGGGTTGAGCCTTCAGACCTCACTGGGGGACCTAGAGCGAAAGGGCACTTTGGACTGGAAACAGCCACAGAACAGAAGCCACAAGGCCCGCTGGATCTCCTGGTTGCGGAATGCATAGATGATAGGATTTATCATGGAGTTGTAAGTGGCAGGCAGCAAGGTGGCATAGGTGTAGACTGCCGGGTCCTCGGGACTGCCCACCACGCAGTAGATGGCAAAGGGCAGCCAGCTGGCGCCAAAGGTGCCCAGCACTACTGCCAGCGTGCCCACCCCTTTGCGAGTGGCAGCGAGGTGCGGCGGCGCCAGGCAGTGCTGTTGCAGCGCGATCTGGTGCGCGTGGCGCCAAACCACCTGGCAGATGCGTACACACAGGTGCAGCATGGTGCCGAAGACCACAAAGAAGGCGGCGGAGAGCAGCGCCATGTGGCTGCGTGCCAGTGGGCGCACCACGCTGCAGGAGGCGCGCTCGGACAGGCAGTTCCAGCCCAGCACGGGCAACAGCCCGAGGCCCAGGGACAGGGTCCAGGTGGTGGCGAGGAGGAGATGCACGCCCTGCAGGGTCCGGCGCGAATAGTAGGTGAGCGCGTGGTAGAGCGACAGGTAGCGGTCCACCGTGATGGCCAGTAAGCTGCCGACCGAGGCCGCGAAGGAGGCCACGAGGAAACCCACCGTGAGCAGACTCAGCGTCTCGGAGGGCACCACGTACCGGAACACGAAGTGCAGGATGAGCCCGCAGCCCGCCAGCAGGTCCGCCGTGGCCAGACTGCCCACCAGCACGAACATGGGCGTGCGCAGCGCCGGCGTGGAAGCGATGAGCGCCACGACCAGCGCGTTCTCGCCGGCGATCACGGTCCCGGACACGCACAGGAGCACGTCCCACGGATTCACCGCCGACAGCAGCAGCCCCGGAGCCCCGACGGGCAGCTGCGAGGACAGCTCTAGGGAAGCGTTAGTCCCGCCGCCGCCGCCCCCCAGCGCCGCCGTGGCAGGGGACCCCCATTCGCCGGTGTCCTGCGCGCCACCCGCGGTCGCTGCTCGCTCGGCCGCCGCGGCCACTACCTGGGACTCGTTGAGCGGGGAGGCGCTCGCGTTCATCGCGGCCCGACGCTGCTGCACCTTGCGGGGGGGGGGGGGGGAAGAGAGAGAGAGAGAGAGGAAAGATCAGGTGTGTGCGGGTGAAGGCGCCCGGGGAAAACTTGTCCCCGCGCACTGGCACCACTCGTAGGGGTCACCCCACTCTGCTCCCACTCTGCTGCGACCCAGAGCGGAGCGACCCAGTCTAGGAAGAAATGAGAGTCCCCCAAAGAGATAAAAACCTGTTGAGTGAGCTAGTTGGTGAGGGAAATGCACCCCGATGCGCTCCGGAAAGCGGCTATGTTGTGTGTGTGTGTGTGTGTGTGTGTGTGTGTGTGTGTGTGTGTGTGTGTGTGTGTGTGCACAGATGCACTATATGGATAGCAAGCACTTGTGTGCACGACCCACAGCCCCCCAAGTCTGCACCAGTGTACACCCAGCAAACAGTAGAGGGGTGCATGCCCCAGGAAGGGACGGTCCCAGCTAGATCGCCATGGGCCCGCTGTCCGCGGTGCTGAAAAGAAGCGTATGCGCTCTTGCTCCCTAGGGAGCCCTAGAGATCACAGAGCACCCCAAAAATGAGAGGAGAGATGAAGCCAAGGTGTGTGTGTGTGTGTAAGTAGGAGGGTATAGGGTCGCGCTGGGTTCCCTTCCTCCCGCTCCGGTTTGGAGAAGAACTTCTCTCCTTAGTGTCCTTCCCCAGTCCCCCTTCGCACACCCCCCTGAAAACCCCTCTGCTCACCTGCCGAGTCAGGGCTTCCGAAAACGACTGCTCATGAATACTGTGGCGGGCGCGCCGGGCTGCGCTTCCCGCTGCGCGCCGGAGGCCGAGGGAGAGAGAGTGCGGGGCGCCCGTCGCGGTGCAGGCGCCGCAAGTGTGAGCCGCACGGACCGTGGCGTCTGCGAAGGCGGCTCGGAGCAGCGCGCGAGCCGGCAGCGACAGGCGGGGCACGCTGACGTCAGGCTCCCCGCAGCAAGTGGCTTGCCGGGTGCCCGAGCTTCACTCCCGCAGATCTCCACCATGCTCCAACCCCGCCAGCCCCTCCAACTTCCCTACCCACTTCCCTACCCCAAAGGCCATCTCAGAGGGTTGGGGAGGTAGGAGAGGCCATCGGAGAGGCAGTCCTCTGTCCAGATCCTCCTAAGAGCTGGATTAGGAAAAGATCGAGGAGAGGAAGTAGGGGATGCCCCCCAACACCGGGATCAGGCAGTTGTGGGGGCTAAGGGTCGCTGAGGGAGACAGGGCAGGAGAAGAGGACTAGAAAAGACAGGAGGGCTGACTGAGAGATGGGGCAGAGAAAAACTTGCCTTGTTGGAAGCTGGTGCAGCGATGAAGTTTCAAATTCCTGCTACCACATACGTATCCCCGAGCACAGATCCAGGTGTGGTCCTGGGCACTGCTGAGTCCCTGGCACCTGATTAAAAAAAATTGTGAGTACTGCTTGAGAAATAGGGAAGAACAACACAGGAGAATGCACTTCTGTGAAAGGGTATTAGGGGAGTGAAGAGAAAGACAGTGTACAGAGGTTAAGGTGCATCTGTATACAGCCACTCTAGTTAATTAATGAATCAACTAATTAAAATATGTTTGAGATACAAGATAGTAAAGCCAGGGGAGAAGTTCTGTTGTAGGAAATAGACAGCTAAAGGCTTCCTTGAAAATGATGGCTCCTTAAAAAATTACCTGTACAGTTTCTCTTCCACCCTCTCTCCTTTCCTTCCTTTTTCTCGCATTGTTTTGCATTGACCTCTACAACAGGATTCACCATGGCACTTCCCAGCCAAATGCGGCCCAATTTCAGTAGCTGCTAGTGCTCTTGAAACTTGCTCCTTAATTAAAGGCCAGGTCTGTATCTTGTTAGGAAAGAAAACAGCAAAATGTGATTTACTTTCCTGGCAACAGACTTTGCCTTGTTAATTAGTACCCTATAAAACAAATTACAGGTTGAAAATAGTGATAACTCAGCTGGCCCAGACTCCAGTAGGCAGAAGTTTTATTTTCAGCCCTGATAAATCATCTTTTTGATTCAAAGGTGTTTTGTTTGTTAGTTAAATACAAGAATTTCTTCTATTTTTTAATCAGTCATAATCTCTAATAACCATACTTCAGTAAAAGCTAACAGTTGACGCCATCTAGGACTCTAAAATTTAAGGTTGTACATGATGATATTAAATTCAGACCACTTTCATGATTTCCACAACTTGCTCTGGGCAATTTGAAAACAGGTAGTATTTATTATTGGTGCTTTCCATGCTCCCCATGCTCCCCCTTCCTCTTCTTGATTTGAATCAGCCCTATTTCTAGGGGCCTGTATACAGGCAGGCTTAGGGATACACTGAGCCCTGGCTTTAAAATATGGCCTCTAAGTACAGGTTACTTTTGCCAACATCCTCCATTGCAGTTGAACTTAACTAGTGGAAAGACGAAAAACTCCAGGAGTGCTCAATTTTCTGCAATAGCCAGTGTTGAATCATAAAACCCATAACTTACATATGTGAGTTTATAAAGTTCTCATACCACTATTCCCATCAGCCTTAAACTGATTGAAGTTCTTTTTTTTTTTGTTTTGTTTTGAAGTTCTTAATAATGAAAGAGTCATTTTGAGTTTTAGTAAAAGTCAGCCCTTAAATAACCAAAATGTTTTTCAAGAGAACTGCCAAACCAATTAGAACATGTTAATCACAAGCTTTCTAAATGATCAGATAAAGGAGAATCCTTTTTTTTTTTTTTTGGTTTTTGGGTCACACCCGGCAGTGCTCAGGGGTTACTCCTGGCTGTTTGCTCAGAAATAGCTCCTGGCAGGCACGGGGGATCATATGGGACACCAGGATTCCAACCAACCACCTTTGGTCCTGGATCGGCTGCTTGCAAGGCAAACACCGCTGTGCTATCTCTCCGGGCCCAGGAGAATCCTTCTTAATGCCTAATTGCACTACATTTTTTTTTTTTGCAATGACTAATGCTTCAGAAAGTATAGAATTAAATAGATATCCTGTATTTGGGATATCCGTAGTCTCTGCCATTACTAAGAATGAACTTCCAGTGAATTCCGGAGGAAGGAAAAAAAGAAGTATCATGCTCTGAGTTAAATGCTTGTTGAAAGTTTGTAGTCTGTATTTGTATTGTATCATGCCAGTTTATCACAACTTCTTTCAGATGCTAGATTGGATCCTAGAAGCATAATAGAAGCATAAAGGGCCAATAAATCAGCTCCTTCATATCATCTCCTGCTCACCCAGCTCCTGGGAAGTGAGAGATGGAAAAGAAGAAAAGTGATACATTGGTTATGTATAGGCAGTAGAGGTAACTTCATTACCCCATATACTATTTTGTCAATGGTGTCTCATAATTACCATCCCTTCCTATGGTGTCTTAGAATGTTCAATCCATGAATCATATGGCATTTCTCTAGCCTAGCTATTTGGAGGAGAACCTACCCCAGGACTAGACCAAAACAGGCACCTTTTGTGGCTCTGGTGACCAGATTCCCTTTTCTAAAAATCTGAACTAAGATATATAATAGGTATGGTCAAAGTTGGATTCTAGAACTGAAAAAAAATCCTGGTAAGTTAGTGAGAAACATTTATATTGAGCCTTGTCTGAAATAAGTGATGGGCCAGAGAGATAGTAATTGGCTTAAGGCACTTGCTTTGTATGCGACCCAACCTGATTCAAATCTCAAGCACTCATAGGATCCACCAGTCATTAACAGGAGTCACTCTGAGCACTGATCCTGGGGTAACCTCTGAGCACTACTGAGTGTGGCCTGACATTTATTTAAATGAGCAATAAGAATAAGCCAATTACAATGGAAAAATTAAACAGAAATGCAGAGTGAAGAGAGATAAAGGCAAATGAGGGCAATAATCTCAGGTTCTGAATGTCTGGATGTCTAGATCCCTGGATACTTTGAAATTGTCTCTGATCTTTACCACTTTTCTTCCTAACTTACCTTGAGTGGGTTTCTATTCTTTTAATATATGAGCATAGAATTAAATCAATCTGCCAGCATGTTTGGTATAGTTGGAGCTTTAAGAGGTAAGCTTCTAGCTTGTAATCATAGGTTAAACTCACTGTTATCAATCTGATCACATACACAACATATTCTTTTTTTTCTTTTACTTTTTTTTAAGAACACCACCCATCACCAGTGCAACATTCCCATCACCAATGTCCCAAGTCTCCCTCCTCCCCACCCAACCCCCGCCTGTACTCTAGACAGGCTTTCCATTTCCCTCATACATTCTCATTATTAGGACAGTTCAAAATGTAGTTATTTCTCTAACTAAACTCATCACTCTTTGTGGTGAGCTTCCTGAGGTGAGCTGGAACTTCCAGCTCTTTTATCTTTTGTGTCTGAAAATTATTATTGCAAGAATGTCTTTCATTTTTCTTAAAACCCATAGATGAGTGAGACCATTCTGCATTTTTCTCTCTCTCTCTGACTTATTTCACTCAGCATAATAGATTCTTTGTACATCCATGTATAGGAAAATTTCATGACTTCATCTCTCCTGACAGCTGCATAATATTCCATTGTGTATATGTACCTAGTTTCTTTAGCCATTCATCTCTTGAAGGGCATCTTGGTTGTTTCCAGAGTCTTGCTTTGGTAAATAGTGCTGCAATGAATATAGGTGTAAGGAAGGGGTTTTTGTATTGTATTTTTGTGTTCCTAGGGTATATTCCTAGGAGTGGTATAGCTGGATCGTATGGGAGCTCGATTTCCAGTTTTTGGAGGAATCTCCATATTGCTTTCCATAAGGTTGAACTAGACGGCATTCCCACCAGCAGTGGATAAGAGTTCCTTTCTCTCCACATCCCCGCCAACACTGCTTGTTCTCATTCTTTGTGATGTGTGCCAATCTCTGTGGTGTGAGGTGGTACCTCATTGTTGTTTTGATTTGCATCTCCCTGATGATTAGCGATGTGGAGCATTTTTTCATGTGTCTTTTGGCCATATGTATTTCTTCTTTGTCAAAGTGTCTGTCCATTTCTTCTCCCCATTTTTCTGATGGGATTAGATGTTTTTTTCTTGTAAAGTTCTGTCAGTGCCTTGTATATTTTGGAGATTAGCCCCTTATCTGATGGGTATTGGGTGAATAGTTTCTCCCACTCAGTGGGTGGCTCTTGACATACACAACATAGTCTAAGGTACCTTTTATATTCCAGGAAATACAAGTATCATGTTTCCTTGTCTGACATTATGTTCAGGAATCAAACCCTCTCAATTGCAGTCTTTTCTCTGGTTTCCATTCTGCACTGCATTAGAATTACCTAGAATATGTATGGGTTCTTTTATTCTTTACTGAATCTTTTATCCAGTGATTGACTAATTTAGTCTGAGTGAGAACCAGGCATTAGACCTTCTATAGATTTTCAACGAAAAGGCAGGATTGAGAATACTCATTGAAAAATAAACTCTTCTTGTTAGTTTAGCATACTGCAAACTCTTAAACTGTAAATTGGAGTTTGCAATCATTGCAATAAAGGAATTTTACTAATAATTTAACTTTAGTCACATACTGTAATTTCATATTCACTAATAAGACTTGCTCTTTAACATTCTATATTTCTTTAACACTCTATATTCATGACTCATGAGGAATTCATGAATCCCTCTTGTCCCTGATTAACTTAATGATTGCTTAACAAAGCTCTAAACTCTATACCCCTAATTTTACTGCAGATTTTGGGATACCTTTGCTTCTGTGCCCTTGCTGTTCTGGGCACCCAGGCTTTTCCCAGGTGTGTCCTCTCCTGAACAAATCAATTCTGTTTTTACCTAATCAGAGCTACAGCCAGCCAAGTTGTCTAGATTTTATTTATTTATTTATTTATTTATTTATTTATTTTTAAAATTGCATAGACAAATACTGGCAATTCTTGCCTGTCTGGGCATCAGCAATCTATCTCTTTCTCCACCCCTCCCCTCTCCTTCTACTCTTCTTCCTTCACCCCTTTTTGTTCTCCTTTCTCTTTTCCCTCTCCCTTTATTCACTCATTAGCTTCATTTTCCCCTCTTCCTCTCTCAGCACATGCCCTGGGCTTGAGAACAATACCAAGTGTTTATTTTCCTTGCATTTTTATTTCTTTTCTTTTTGCAGTTTATTTTATTCATTCTACATTTGTTTAAGTTTATGTATAGTGTTCCTTGTAGCTCTCATTATTCACAGTTGCTGGTAACCTTTTCTTTCTTTCTTTCTTTCTTTCTTTCTTTCTTTCTTTCTTTCTTTCTTTCTTTCTTTCTTTCTTTCTTTCTTTCTTTCTTTCTTTCTTTCTTTCCTTCTTTCTTTCTTTCTTTCTTTCTTCTTTCCTTCCTTCCTTCCTCTTTCTTTCTTTCTTTCTTTCTTTCTTTCTTTCTTTCTTTCTTTCTTTCTTTCTTTCTTTCTTTCTTTCTTTCTTTCTTTCTTTCTTTCTTTCTTTCTTTCTTTCTTTCTTTCTTTCTTTCTTTCTTTCTTTCTTTCTTTCTTTCTTCTTTTTCTTTTCTTCTTCCTCCTGCCCAAGGTACCCAAGAGCAGTTGATAGGGGAAGATTTTTTCTATGCTTTTATAAAGACTGATAAAAATGTGCTCAGATGTTAGAGTAATATAAACTAAGTATATGTAAGCAAACTAAAATTTCAAAACAGATTCCAATGGAGTCAGAGCTATTTGTGCTCAGTCGTGCTCAGGGGACTGTATGCTGTACCAGGGATTGAGCCTACTAGCTGCATTTTCTTCAGTTTACATCTTCTTCTAGATTAGATAACAGTGGCAGCATTAATTTATTTCAGGTGAACTAGAGAATGAATTCCAAAAAATCTGTAAAGGATCAAAGATTTCACTATAGAAATGTATTATTTCAATATAGTGGGATTCATATTAGAGGCTGAACTGTAGATATGAAATGCTATTGTACTAGTACTATGTTGGAAAGTAGCCACTTTCCAACAAAAAGACAGTGACAGAAAATTAGGAGAACAGAGGGTTGGGGAAATATTACAGAGGATGGAATGAGAGTCTTGAAAGAAAAAATTCTAGCCTAATTTAAGGATATTCAGCCACCAGGAGAATTTTTATTATGCCATTGTATCAAGAGCTAAGCAGACACAGATTTGAAAATTAGAGCTCAGAGAATGCTTTGTTTGTGAGAAGTGTGTAGAACAAAGTGCTATGTAACATGCAGGAAATTTGGGGGTATGCATGAAATAGAACTGCATTTGGAAGCAAAATATAAGGAGGAAGCTAAATCCATGGTCAGCATTGTTTTAAACCAGAGGCCTGGGCATGGGTTAGGGTTAGTATAAGATTAAGTGCAGATAGCATTAGAATTTGGGTTAGGGGAGCTGGAGAGGTGGCGCAAGGGGTAAGGCATCTACCTTGCACATGCTAACCTAGGAAGGACTGCGGTTCAATCCCCTGGCATCCCATATGGTTCCCCAAGCCAGGAGCATTTTCTGAGTGCATAGCCAGGAGTAACCCCTAAGCATTACCAGGTGTGGCCCATAAAACCAAAAAAAAAAATTTTGGGTTAGAATTACATATGTCTTGGATTTACATGTAAGTTTGCCCATGATCAAAAGTAAAAATAAATTCATAATATGGGTATTTTTTTAAATTTAAGCTAATTATTTGCTTTTGGAAGTGGCTGTGGTCAGGCTTTATTCAAAGAAATGCCTGATTCTTTAAAAGATTTCAGAAGTGGCAAAAAAAAAATCTAAAGGGAAAAATGTATCAGGCTTATAATGACTACAATAGATCATTTAGTCGAAACTCTAAGAGTTCAGGCAGAAAATAGTGAAGATCAGCAACTTGGAAGTGAAGCTTTACATTTTGGTTCTTAAGCACAGATTTCTACTTGGAAATTTAAATCTATTCAATGGTTCACAGACACTTCTGTTAGACACAAATTTCTACTAGGAAATTTAAGCCTATTTGGTGGTTTATAGATACTTCTGCTGATATCTCAGGAGAAAGCAGATGCTTCGTGAGAGACATTAAGCTGCTATTAAGAAAGATTGTTGCTGAAAGAGGCATAATCACAAAAGGATACTGAACACTCTATTGTTTGTCCAGACCCAGGATGTAAGATGAAGTATAATCTTTTGGAGTATTCATGCTGAGGTACCTAAATGATATTAAGCTTATCTCTTTTATTTTCTGTTTTCACTTATCCCCAGCCCACTTCTATTCCCCAGCATTGGTTTATGTCATTATATCCAAGAAACCTACTTTTATCCAAATTCATCAAGGTTGTTCCTACTTCATGCTTGTGAACAGTATTTACCTCAGAGGAATGTTAGCCAAGGAGACTAGTATTACCTGATATTCCCAGTGAATTCAGGAAAACAGCAGATCATTTTTATCACTAGTGCTTGTCCACAAGATGCAGAATGCTGTGAAATTGAAAGGTTTATTTACTTATTCATTTAATTTCACTGGTGTGTAACAATTTTGGCATAAGAAACAAATAAGAATAAATCATGAACTTTTAGAACAAAAGCCATTTTCAATAAAGAGAAACACTGATTTTGTGTTTCATAAAGAAATAAAGTAATGTACAGTCTCACCATTTAGGTAATTAACTTCCTGACCATGAGAATGAGAAAGTTGGTCCTTTTGCTCTATTTGAGAAGTAATCAAATAGAGTCAAAACACTCTTCTAATCTGCCATGCCCTACATTTTCAGAGTGCTTGGATGTTTACTTGGTGGGTTCATTCTCATTATCTCATTTGGTTTTCTCAAACAGTTTCATGGAGTTTGGAATTATTTTCTCTGCAGTAGTAGGAGTCATTGAAGTTCAGAAAGGTGAAGTGGGTTTTCTGGAAGCACACAGGGGCATACAGGACATGAGCAAGAGACCCGAGCCTCTTTTTCTTCAGGGCTATATTTCTGGAGGGTCTTTGTGTTCTGGTCAGTGACAGGTCTTGAGGTGGAGTAGAAGGATCGGATGAGTCTCTTCCCTCTCCACCCTGTCTTCATCCCAGTGGCCATCGGTTGCAGGTTCTCTCCTCTCTTTTTTGCTTTGGTGTGAAATTACCTACCATTGGGAGGTGCCCTCTTATTACCTCTTCTGGGCATTTTGCTGGATGGGGAGTGTTCTTGAGGGGGTCAAATGATTCCCTTTTCACAGTTTTTCTTTCTCAGTTGCCTCAAAGAGCAAGTAAATCAAAAGATTAGGGATGAGTGATTCAAAACATCTTTTTCCCTGCAACCAGTATAAGCCCTCTCGAGTGCCTCTTACCACCATGTTTCTACTTTGTCTGAGAAGAAAGTTGTCCTTTATTTATATATTTTTTAAAAATTTTATTGAAACCATTGTGATTTACAAAGTCATTCAGAGTTGGGTTTTAGACATAAAATGAATCAGAGCCAATCCTACCAACAATGTCCACCTCCATCCACCAATGTTCCTCAAGTGCATCTATCCCCTACCACTCCCCTTCTCTCCCAGCCTGCCAATAGAATAGGCCAATTTTAAGTTTAAATTGTTAAAGTTTGATTCTCTTGATTCCATTGTTGTTGCCTTTGGATTGGATATTTAGTTCTGTCTTTTTTTAAACACTAACAATGCACCCGAGATTGCTTGGCTCCTGGCCCCCATCCTTTCATATTTGTGTTTCTCCTCTTCCACTCAGTTTCTTTCTTTCTCCTCACCATACTCTGGGGCCAAGGGTGTTTGAGACAACTCCCATTTAGATCAGTGCATTTATTCATGCAGTTATTCTAAATACCACATATAAATGATATCAATTTGTTTTTATCCTTCTTCTCTAGCTTACTTCATTTAGCATTATATCTTCCAGTTCCATCCATGTTGCTTTAGATTGCATGAGTGCATCATTGCTTAAATCTATGTAGTATTCCATTGCATATATATATCACGTCTTCATGATCCACTCATATGTTGTTGGACATCTAGGTTGATTCAAAGTCTTGACTATTGTACCGGGTGCTGTAATAAATAGTGGTGTGCACACATCCTTTTGGGTGAATGTTTTTCTGTCCTGTGAATAGATATCCAAAAAGAAGAATTGATGGGTATATGGCAGCTCAATTTTGAGTTTATTGAGAAAATCCATACTGTTTTCCATAAGGGTTGGACCAGGCAGCATTCTTACCAGAACTGACTGAGAGTTAAAAAAAAAAACCCTTTCCTTTATACTAGATGGTAAAATGAGAACACTCTGGAATATCTATCTCTTGTTCAGTTGGAGAACCTCTTCTTGCCCAAGAATTTGTCAATCTCCAAGCAAATGCTTCCATATATAAAAATCTTAGTAGATCTAAATTCTTAGAGGCATTATTTTAGATAGGAGTATCCAAATTGCTGTGAGAACAATTGATAGGTTACCCATTTTCTGCTTTGTAAACGGTTTTGGGACTTCTGAGAGAGCACAGGACTCTCTAAGAAGTTTGGTTTTGGAGGAAGGAGTTTCATTTTGGAGGAATAGGGTACTTGCTTGGTAAAAGGTATAGCTTCTAGAATGCTTTTTCTTAAAAGTTGATGAAATTTGAAGGGAAATGACTGAGAGGCCAAAGCTGATTTTGTAGTGTTTATCTTAAGAGCTGTGATGGTGGGGAACAGAAAGAGAGAAGACAAATAAGATGAATCTGAAAATAGGACAGAGGCAAGAGATTTCGGAGAACAATTGCTACCATACATGGGATATTTAAGAGGGGACAGGAAAGCAATAGGTTAGAAAATATAACTACTGGTGAAATTTGGGAAGAAAGATATCAACTGATAGTGAGATGGAAACAGAAGATTCTTTATAGTTAACATTTTGGTGGCAAAACAATATTATATTGAGGGCATAAAGCGATGTCTAATCATCATTTTTTTCTACTATTATACATTTGGGTTGTTTGTATGTTTGCTATTATAGGGAAGCCCACAAAGATTACTTTCATGTACATACTTATTTTAATTTTGTAAAATTATCTTGACATGAAAATTCTCTTGGAAGAAATTTTCATAGCTATTGATATTCACTGCCAAATTGCTTTCCAAATAACACTATATTGCTTTACAATGGAATAGCACTCTGAGAATATCCTGGATGCTCTGCAACATTTTTATAACATTGGGTTTTAGCATTTATTTATTTTTTTGGTGGTTTTTGGGTCACACCCGGCAGTGCTCAGGGGTTATTCCTGGCTCCAGGCTCAGAAATTGCTCCTGGCAGGCACGGGGGACCATATGGGGCGCCGGGATTTGAACCGATGACCTCCTGCATGAAAGGCAAACGCCTTACCTCCATGCTATCTCTCCGGCCCCTTAGCATTTATTTTAATATGCTCTTTTTAATATGTTCTTTCAACTTAGAGGGCATCAGTAGTACTTCATTAACACTTAATTATTTTATTTGGATATTATTTACTAGCCTCATTTAGATTGAGTGATCTTTCTGTTTTTAGAAACATGCTAAGGACTAGAGAGATAGATAGGGGTTCAGATGAAGGCCTTGCATGTGTCCAAGCTCTGTTTGATTCCCAGCATAACATTGTACTTCAAATATACTACATATAGTTTTGTAGGGCCCTGAACACTGATAGGTGTAACACTGGTGGAGCTGTCCAAGCACCATGGCTTTCAAGTAGCACCATAATCTTAGTCTAGTTGACCAAAAACCTATGGAAGTAGCCTGAGTCCACCGAACACTTCTTGGAATTTCTCTCCACCAAATATAAACTTTATTTTATTGAAATTAGCCATTTGTAACATCTATCTGCCATGACTTAATGCTGCCTTTATGTAGCTAGTGAGTGCTACACCAGTAGATTTTTTTTAAATATATTTATTTAAACACCTTGATTACAAATACGATTGTAGTTGGGTTTCAGTCATGTAAAGAACACCCCCCTTCACCAGTGCAACATTTCCATCACCAATGTCCCAATTCTCCCTTCTCTCCACCCCACCCCCACCTGTACTTGAGACAGGCTTTCTACTTTCCTCATTAATTTGTATTGTTAGGATAGTTCTCATTGTAGTTATTTCTCTAACTGTACTCATCACTCTTTTTGGTGAGCTTCGTGTTGTGAGCTGGACCTTCCAGCCCTCCTCACTTTTGTCTCTGGGAATTGTTGTAAAAATGTCTTTTATTTTTCTTAAAACCCATAGATGAGGGAGACTATTCTGCATCTATCTCTCTCTCTCTGACTTATTTCACTCAGCATAATAGATTCCATATACATTCATGTATAAGAAAATTTCATGACTTCATCTCCCCGGACAGCTGCATAATATTCCATTAGATTTTAATCCTTTGCCTGTCAAACTTGAAGTAAAAATTTCCATTTCCTTTTAAAACTTGAGTTTGATGACTTAGAAATACTGTATTTTTATAAAGTTAGATCTGAAGAATACTGTGCCCTCAGATATCTGGGATAGGAAGCTCTCAAGCATGATTTTTGAAGACAAGTTTTCTGTTGTTTGTCGGGAATGAGAGGGCAGATCTGAGCAGAAAAAGTTCCAGCAGAGGCTATACCTTGAGATGTACTGGAGACATTATCTCTGAGATTGAAAAGGCTGGCTGATTCTCAGTGCAGGGCTTGAACCCATAGTATATTAGCACGTGAGGCCAATAAAGGTGCAATTTCTCAGTTCTAATACTTGGGAAATCAGCATTTAGGACTTTGGCTGCAAGACGGGTCAGATGGCTCCCTGCCATGCAACCAGCCAGCCCCTGGTGAGCCAAGTACACATAAGTTCAAAAAAAAAAAAGTATAGAGCTAGGGGCCAGAGAGATAGCGCAGTGGTAGGGTGTCTGCCTTTCACGCGGCTGATCCAGTACAAACCTCGGTTCAATCCCCGGCGTCCATAGGGTTCCCCCAAGCCAGGAGCAATTTCTGAGCGCAGAGCCAGGAGTAACCTCTGAGCGTCACCCGATGTGGCCACCAAAACCAGCAAAACAAAACAAGACAACAAAACCATAGAGAGCTAGAACAGAGCCTACTGCAAACTCTGATTCACGTAGTCCTTCACCGATGGCACAATTCAAAAATCTTTGTCCACAAATCTCATTTACCCACCCCTAACTTATGGGGGTCCATTTTTATTTTTGTCATTTAATTTGCACAAAAACAGAAATTCAAAGGAGTTTCAAAATTTTCTAGTGCACAGCTTTTAAGAGATAGAGGTCATTTGGTTCTCAAAGACTCACTTCTTTTATTTGTCATCTTTAAAAATAAACAATTTAATTGAATCACTATCACAAAGTTGTTCATGACTGAGTTTCAGTCATACAATACACTTATCTTTACACCAGTGCACATTTCCTGCCACTTATGTCCTCAGTTTTTCTTCCTCCCTTCCCCTGTTCTCTTCCCTGCCTGCCTTTGTGGCAGACATTTCTCCATTTCTCTCTCTTTCTCTCCCTTTTTTTCTATTTTAGATGCTGTGGTTTGCAATATTGTTACTTAAGGGGTATCCTGCATAACACTTTACCTCCTTTCAGCACCCAGTTCTTGTCCAGAGTGATCATTTCCAGCTATCATTGACATAGTGGTCTCTTCTCTGCCCTTACTACATTCTCTTACTATTTGTGGCAAGCTTCCTACCATGGATTGGTCCTCTTCTTCTCTATTACCTCTGTCTCTTCTCTATTTCCTCTGTATATTAATACCATACTATCTTTTTTTTTTATAAATACCACAAATGGAGACTCAATTTCTTGAAAACAAATTCAGAGCTCTGGAGAGGAGTGAGTTTTCTGTGTGTGATTAGAGAGATTAGGCAGTGTGTGGGAACAGAGAGCAGATTGATGTTGCTCTATGTCAATTAGAGGAATTTGGATTAGATACAAGATGAAACAGGGACCCCCTGCAGAATGGGAGGTTGGTTCTAAGTAGAGTTGGCTTGCATCCATACTTAAGAAGAGAGCAGAGAGTGGAGGGCAGAAGTAGGCTGATTCTCTGTGATAAACTCTGTGGGCACCAGGCAAATAAAGAAGGTCTACTAAATGAGGGCAAGTGTGAACTGATAGTGCTGAACTGCTGTAAAGATACCGCACCACTCTGGAAGCTTATCTGAAATATAATCCTCTCATTTTCTGAGAAGGGCTCTAAGGGCCTAGAAAGAAGTTACTAAGGGAATAAAGCTTTAAGTATCATAAACAACCAAATCCAAAAAATAATTTCTCAAAATATCATGAGCTTAATTACCCAGCCAACAGCATTTGAGAATCTCGTTGGAGTTGAGTCAGGATCAATCTCTCACCTCTCTCCAGAATTCCTTCCTATGTTCAGAGATAAACCCCCACCCAGTCCTTCCTTTTTATTTTAATTGCACTCTGATATATCTATATGTCTCCTACCTGCTTCTTCAGCCAGGTGCATACTCAAATCCTCCCAGTTTTGTGTGTTTGTGTGTGGGAGGGAGAGAGTACAACTCCAGTAGTGCTTGGGAGCCACTCCTAGCTCTGTGCTTGAAGTTCACTTCTGGAAGTGCTGAAGAAAGGGCATGCCATGCTCTAGATTAATCCTGGGAATCCTTAAAGCAGAATGTGCTTTCAGCTCTTTAAGCCATTCCTTGAGTTAGATCTTTATAAAATTTACCTAATACACATTTACCTCCACACTCTCTCAAAATAAATGTTTCATGCAAGAATATTTATTTCAGTGAATTGTGTTGCCTACTGATTTTATTAGGTAAACATAAATTCAGTAATTATTTTGAATTATTGAATGAATAATGAATAACGAATTATAATGAATCAATGAGAGGATAAGCAGGGGTGCCTGATGATATGGAGTAACCACTTCAGTCTTAAACACTCTATTTATATAGAAAATTTTTTCCTCTTCTGTCTTTTTAAAACTACTATTTTAAAATTTCTTTCACTTGAAAATTGAACCAAATCTTACATAAAACATTTCTCTGTATTTCAAAGTCATGAAATGCTTAACAATATGCTGAAAATTCAAGTTGAAAATCTGTACATGAGTTTTGAGCAGAATTTTTTTATTGTGGGGCTGGTTAAATAACACAAAAGGCTGGAGCACATGTCTTGCTTGAGACTCTGAGTTTGATTTCTGGCTCTTTATGGATCCAGAATACCAGAGGGCATAACCATGGTTATCCCCAAAACCACTGGGCCCAAACATCACCAAGCATTAAACATATTCAGTCTAGCTGTTTGGTTAACATGACAGACAACTCTGAAACCCCTAAGCACTGGTTGGAACATTCCTCCAAATTTTTATTGAAATCTCTTGTCCCAAATTTTGTTTGTATCTTAGCTAATATTCTCTTCAAATAAATAGCATCTATTTGGCACTTAACACTATTCTTTATTTTCTTTAATAGAAAAGATATAGGTAGTCCAAATCTAGTTTGTGTAAGACTTGATCTTGATTAAAAAAAACTTGACAATATTTTTCCTAGGAATAAGGTCTTCATATTTCTCCATCTAAATAGTTTGGGGAATAGTTATAGTATTTGAGATTCACAGTTAAGGTGGCTTGGGCAGCCCTAGAAACCTGCTTTTATCAGCAAGACTGAAGTCTGTGAAGGTCAAAAAGAAGGTGAAGAATGTGCTTGTGTGCACGTGTGTGTGTATGAAAAATATAGAGAGATTCTTGTCTTCCAAGAACATATGGTGTTTGAGTGCTCTCTGGTATTGATGTGGGAGTGATTCACTCATGGTTTGTGCACACTTTGTGCACTCTTGTGGATTTGGGGACCTGTGTTTGTTGGGCCTATGTATTGTGTAGGGGTTGTATGTGGGGAGGCATTTTGTTGATATGTGCAGTAAAGGTGTGTGTGCAGTTATATATTGTTTAAGTATGTTACAAATTTTTGGTGTGTGCATGTTAGTACACTCCCAGGGGTTGTTACAGAAAAAAACTACCAAAACAAAAACAAAAACAAAAAACAAACAAACAAACAAAAAACCTTGTATAGATAATAAGGTTATACCCTGAGAAGGTTGCAGTTGATTTAAAAACTAGAATCATTTATGTGCAAAACTTTCCCCTATCAGGTTTTCCTCAGCTATTTTTATTTCTTAGGCATCTCCATTTTTATTCCTAATAATAATGAAATGCTTATATTATCTTTGGTTATTGAAACTGTGGTGAGAACCCAAAATTCAATTTTTAGTTGGCTTCAGTTCAGTTGGTATTTTTGCATTTGCTGCTCCAAATGACTAATATTCCATTATTATTTTGTTTGTTTGTTTTTGGACCACACCCAGTGATGCTCAGGGATTACTCCTGGCTATGCGCCCAGAAATCACTCCTGGTTTGGGGACCATATGGGATGCCAGGGGATAGAACCATGGTCCATCGTAGGCAGACGCCTTACCACTTGTGCTACCAATCTAGCCCCTCATTTTTAAGTTCTTATTACCCCCAAGCATTTGCTTTTACTGTGGAGGAAAAATTATCCTGAAACAAACTAGTTTTCAATGAAATTTAATGTTGGCATCTCAGCAACTCTCAAACATTTGGTGTAGAAAATACTTTTTTGATATCCCTCACACTTTCTCCACAGACTAGATATTCTGGATTATGTTTCTCTAACTATGGGATCTGTCATGCCTGAGTTCACAAGAACCCTCTATAATAGAAAGAACATTCCTGTATGGAGACTAACAGATAACATCTCTACATGTGTGGAGGTTCTCTCCTCCACAACATCCTCATATTTTTCCTTCCTAAAAGAAGAGACACTTGACTTACCATCCAGAAAAAAAATACTCCAGAACTGCCTTTTTCTTTTGGTGCTATTATTGAGAGGTGAACTTGCTAAAACTGGTGGTAAGAAAGAAGTGGGAACCACAGCGTTTGGAGTTTTTTAGACCTGATGTTCCTTCTGTCTAGTTTTGGGCTCATCCAAGAATGTACTTACCTGTGAGTAATGGGATTGTGTTTTTGTTTATGCTTTAGTTTTTTATTTGTTTTGGGGCCACACCCAGTGATGCTCAGGGGTTACTCCTGGCTATGCACTCAGAAATCACTCTTGGTTTGCGGGACCATATGGGGATCCCCAAAAGGGGATTGAACCCAGGTCTGTCCTGGGCAACTGCATGCAAGGAAAATGCTCTACCACTGTACTAGCACTCCAGCCCCTAATGGGATCATTAATATGGTCATAATGCATGGAATCCTATGAGGCACAGACTATTATTCATATTATTTATTTCATTTGCTTAGTTTGGTTTTGGGTCCACAACTGATAGTGCTCAGGAATTACTCCTGGCTCTGCATTCAGGGCTCACTACTGGCAATGCTCAGGACCAAGGATGCCAAGGATCTAACCCAGGTTGACTATGTGCAAGACAAGTGCCCTTTCACATTGCACCCTGTAATTACTAATTTTAAATAGAGATTAAAAGTATCTTATTCAAGGTTATACATGTGACTTTGTATTTGTGCTAGAATTTGAACCCAAGTAGTTTTGTTCCAGAGTCCTGCTCTTACCTACTGTTTCCTTTTAAACCCTGGCAACAAAGAACACGCAGAAGCAAGGGATGGGCATGTTGTGCCATCTTGGTGTAATACTATTGTTTCCCTTATTGAGAATAATCTGTTGGAGTGAAGATAAATCTCATTTTCTGGAAAGCATATGCATATATTGTTCATGAGATAGAGAGAGAAGCAAGATTCGTTAGAGAGAATTCTCTCTTCTCTCACAGTCAGTAGAAGACTTTATCTGGACTTCTTTTGGGCTTTACTTCCCAAAGAGAAGCAGAAACTGACCACTACACATATCTACTCCTCTCTACTCACTACTCATTTGACAATCCTTCAGCACTCTTGTTTTGTCTGGACACTGCAGTCAGAAAGGAGCAACAGGAAGTGAAAAGCTTTTGTGCTTTCTCTGCACCAAAGTCTCAGAGACCCTCAAGCAGGTTCTGAATGGTTTGCCCTCCCATGTGTTCCACTCTGAATGTTTCCCAGTTCCCACGCTCCACTCCAGTGCCCAAGGACTTGTTTTTGTCCAACTCTCCAGACATACTCCACACAGAAAGCCTTTGCACTGGCTTCTCCTCTGTCCAGAGAGTACTTTCCAGATACACAATGACCAAGTTCCTCCCTTCCTTTAAGCCACTTTTCTCAAAGTTACTTCTATTGCAAATTGCACCCACCTCTAACTTTCTGCTTTTCTTTTCCTCATAGATTTTACTAGCATTTCACATAAAACACAATTTATTGTTCCACTGTTATGGTTTATTTATTTATTTATTTATTTATTTATTTATTTATTTATTTATTTATTGGGTTTTGGGACCACACCCAAACCATACCCAGCAGTGGTCAGAGATTACTCTTAGTTCTACTTTCAAAAATCGCCCGGGCAGGTTTGAGAGGCCATATAGGATTCTGGGAATCGAACCGACTCCGTCCCTGGTCGGCACGTGCAAGGCAAACACCCTAATGCTGTGCTATCACTCTGACCCCTTTACTTTTCATTGTTTATGGTCTCCCCCTTCCCTGCACTTGTTTGTACAAATGCAAGAATCAAGCTCCTTAAGGTCATGGATCCCTGTGATGCTCTGCTGGATTCTAAGTGCTCAGTATAGTACCTGATTGGCTACAGCTGAGCAGATGTTTATTGGGTGGATCAGAAGAAAGTCTGAAGCTTGCACACATCCTCTTCTATGAAGATTTCTGGAAGTCTGGCAAGATTTAGAGGACTGTCTACTTTCAGAACTTTGATGAGGAATTGAGGGAGTTCTATGTGCTCCATGGAGAGGGCAAGATCTGGCTGTATCCTCCTCTCATCTATGCAGAAGCAAAGGGCCTTATTCTAGCCCCACATTACATATGGGCATGTTTTGAAATCAGTGTTGTATGAACAAGCTACTATTAGCAAAAAACTTTTTGTTTTATTTATGCAAACTGCTTAAGATAAAGCAATATAGGTTAAATGTATAGCATCTTGCTTTGCATTTTATTCCATAAAGACCAGTTATTTTTGGATATATAACTAAAGCAAGACTGTAAACTGCTATGATATTTTTTGATTTTAGATGTCCCAAAGCAGCTTATCTTCAAAAACTATGCTTGGGCTCAACTCTCAAGGGCTGTCTAGGACACCTGGAAGTCTATATACATCAAAGAACATTTATATCTGTCAAAGGAGACACTTGTGGCTATCAGACAAACCTAGTAAAGACCACCATCTCTTCCTGAACCTAAGTAAATTCACATCAGTGAAAAGAACACTCAATAACTTTCTAACAAACCAAGGGACCTAAGAAAAATCAGGGGCATTTCTTTAGCAATAATAAATCCCACTATTCAAAAATATCTCTTACTTTATGCCATCTGTATATGTATTAGACCAAATGTTCCTCCTTGAACTTTTCTCCATTGTCTGCTTCGCACAGGTTCATCTTGGGATACCAGAAATAGAATATTCTATTTCCATAATGTTTTCTGTTTATAGCATTGAAGGAGCAATTTAAATAACATAAACTTATTACCCTGTCCTTCATTAGGTCAGAAGTCCCACAGTGATCTTACTAAGCTACAGCCAAAGCATTGGCATGGCCATGATCTATTTTAGAGGTGCTAGGGAATAATTCATTACCATGCCTATTTCACTTAAGAGGATTTCTCTGGTTTCTCCATCAAGAAGGAGAAAAAAAAAACAAGAGAAAGTTGAATTCGTTAATCATTGTGATACTCCAAGCACAAAATAAGTATCTACATTAGGATAATAGCTGTGAACCCAGAGACCCAAAATATATAGTTGGAAAAAATGCCAAGAGAATTGTATGTAGAAGACTAAAGATTTGCAAGTCTGGAAGGTAGATACACCTTTAGGAGTAATCATTCTGTAGAAAATAAAGGCCTAGAACCACTCAAGACCATTAATAGGTGAGTGGATATAGAGAGAATGAGTACAGGCCTGATGGTTGCAGCTCTCTTGTAGTAAAAGATGAAGATAAGCAAGAGAGACAGAGAAAAAGAGAGAAAAGTGGAAGCTTGCTATGGAATTAAAGTCAAACAAATGTTTCATGGGGAAACATATAACTATACAAACTGTTGATGAGTTATCTAAGACATAGACTGAGACATGACTGCCAAGAGTTCACCTGATCCTGGAAACAGGTCTCCAAGGTGTAACCAGAGGAGTAGAGGTCAGATCCAGTGACAAAGACCATATGCAGTTTCAGTGACAGCAATTACATTACACTCCATGTGTTAATCAGCAGCTGTTCATATAGGGCTTCAGAACTACATTTTGTTAAACAACAGCTCTAAGCAAACACTTTATATGTTCAAACTCCTCTAATGTGTGTGGGACATTCCAATACAGAGAGGTGGGTTTTGTCTACAAACAAGTCTGCATTAAACCTCATACAAATGAAGATGCTGGCACAGTTCTAATTGGTGGAAAGTTTATCAAGAGGTGATTGGTCAAATTTCAGTTCTGGACAGTCTTTGACTCTTCAACACGGATTCAATGTCTTTCTTCTCTAGGACTCTCAACTGTATCTTGACTTGGTTTAGTTCTTAACCTAGTCTGGGAATGGCTCCATTTTTGTTTTTAATTTTCTGTCATTTATCATTGGGTTGCAGGTAACCTTTAGTTCTCTGTACCCCTCATGGGCTAATCATTCTCTACTTCTTGAGAAAGGGTAGCCACTAACCTCTGCTTCTAGCGCCCTCTGTTGAGATCTGTACTTTTCACCAGGTTGCCAGGAAGATAGCTTACAACCAAGCTCTTTAAATTGTGGTCAGAATACACTAAAAGTATTGCAAACATGTGCTGCATTTGAAGTCTCTCATTGAAACACAAAATTAAATCTCAATTAAAGAATCTCAAGTCTAATAATGTTTATTCTCGTGAAAATTATACTGCTCAAATATTTCTGAATTATAAAATATATTTTAAGGTTTATTTGTGGTTTAAACAAAAAGTTTGTATTTTTAAAATGTAA
Source organism: Suncus etruscus (assembly GCF_024139225.1). Lineage (NCBI taxonomy): Eukaryota > Metazoa > Chordata > Mammalia > Eulipotyphla > Soricidae > Suncus > Suncus etruscus. The sequence goes on along the minus strand of NC_064851.1, from coordinate 79,842,875 downwards.
CCACTAGAAAATTTAGAATGGTTCTTGTGACTTGAGTTGCATTTTAATAGATAGATGGTTGCATTTTTAATAGATAGACTACTTTCCACACAACTCTTTAAAGAACAAATGGAATATGCCACTGCCATGCTGATCACTGTCAATAACTTTACTTCAAAGATTAAGAGTTTTTTTTTTTTAGCAAAGCAAGGGAAGTTCAGCCACATCTGGATCCAGAATCTGTGCCCAGGAGTCACTGTTGATGGTAGTTAGGGGTCTCTTTGAGGTCACAGGAATCTATTTTGAACTGACCACATGCAAGTCATGCACCTTAATCCCTATGCTATCTCTCCCACTTTAAATAAAATAAATCCCTATGAACATTGAGGGCTTAGGTTTGCTCTGGCCTCCCTGCAGACCCTCATTTGAACCAGGCCTCTAGAGGCTCTGGGCCACAGTACTTCTTCAGGGTGTCTTGCTCACACAGTTCTCTTGTTAGAGCCCTCTTCTGGTTCTATATATTGGCAACACCCCCAATATCTTCCAGGATCCACCTAAGTGTCACTTTCTAAAAAAATCTTTTCTTGGACCCTGTATTGATCAATATCTCCCCACTCAAATGTTCAGATAATCTTTTCCCAAGATGTCTATAGTTGGTTTTATCTGATACATGTTACCTTGCTTTAGGTTTGCAGCAAAATTAAAATGAAAGACAGGTATTTCATACAATCAACATCCTGAATCAGAGAGAAGCATTAGTCAAGATTAGAGAGTCTATAAGCACTCATCAATGATATACTCATCAACATGTCATGATCAGTTAATTGGAGACCCAATATTAAAGTCTATGAGCATTCATCATTCTCATCAAAGTGCAATGAACAATGGATTGGATACCCAAGACTGGAAAATCTATGAGCATTCATCAGGGATCACACTAATCAAAGTGAAAATTTTACATTTAAGTTAACTCTTGGTAGTGTATGTTTCTTGGATTAGGACAGTTATATTAAGGCATATATTCATCAGTTTAGTCTCAGACAAACTATTCTTACTGCCCTAAAAGTTTCCTGAGTTCAATTAACCACCTCTCCCTCTCTAATCTCTTGGCAACTGCTGATCATTTTTCTGTTTCCATAATTTTACCTTTGTATAATGTTACATATTTGAAATTATATAGAAATTTTGTACCTTTTCCAAAATTTTCCCTTAGCAATGTGTTTGAAATGTTTAAGACTTTTTGCAACTTCATAGCTCATTTTCTTTTAGCACTGAATGATATTCCCTTGAACCCATGAACGACAATTTATTTATCTATCTACTTATGGAAGGACTTTTGGTTACTCTCAAGTTTTTGCATTTATAAATAAAGTTTCTGTGAGTATCTGTGTATAGGTTTTCATGCGGGCATCTATTTTATAAATCCTTTTGGGTAAATTGAAAAACTATTAAGTTGGAAAGAATTGCTTGTTGGTTTGCTTTGTTTTGGGTTTCCCTAAAAAAGATTTTGAAGAAGTTCTTTTTAGAAACCAAACATTTAAAACACCAAAGTAAAGTTTACAAGAGGAAAGTGTTATTAAAGTTATTAAGAGTTGTCTTTTGATAAATTATCACTGGAGATTTCTATTATCCCTAGGAAAGTTCTTTCAGCCCCAATTATAACCAGTTCCTTACCTCAAATACAACCCATGTTTCCACCACAGTTTCTTTTTTTTTCCTTTTTTCCAAACTCCACCACAGTTTCTATGACCATGAATTATACCTTTATAAACACATTTATAAACATCTTATAAATAGAATTTATATGTTCAGTTTGTACTTTGATGTTTCTGGCTTCTCTCAGGAGACTTTTCATTGAAATTCATTAACATATCTGCTTGAATCACTAGCATATATCTTTATATTTAGTTGTATACTTGACTGGAGAGATTACAATTTTTCTGTTTACTACTTCATAGACTTTTGGAGGGCCTATAGCAGTGCCCAGAAGGTTAAGGAGCCACTTTTAGTGATACTTGACCAGACTGTGACATTCTGGTGGTTCAACACTTGGTCCCAAAATATGAAGCTGCTCAGACCCAACAGTGCTGGAGGATAGCTGAGTCATATCCAATAGTTCTTGGGGGTCCATATGGTGCTAAAAATGGAACATGGCTTTATGTAGGCCAAACATGTGCTCTAGCTCTTTAAGGCACCTCTCCAGCTCACTTCATTGAAGTTGGTTATGTGAAGTTTGGAATAAGTTTGCATTCTGTGGTAAGCCCTATGTATATGTGAATAATATTCTGTGTAGGTCAGACAGAGCTTTTTTTTTTTTTTTTTTGGTTTTTGGGCCACACCCGGCAGTGCTCAGAGGTCACTCCTGGCTGTCTGCTCAGAAATAGCTTCTGGCAGGCACGGGGGACCATATGGGACACCGGGATTCAAACCAACCACCTTTGGTCCTGGATCGGCTGCTTGCAAGGCAAACGCCGCTGTGCTAACTCTCCGGGCCCAGGCAGAGCTTTTCTAAGCATGGGGTTCAGGTTTCCTTTGGAAATGAGCCTAGAGATTTCCAATCTTTCTGCTGTTCTATTCTCATAGGGAGCACTGTGGGAAGCTGAATGGGTGTCATCTTTTACATCCTTCCTCAGGTTTCTAGACTTCTTTATATGGGCTCTGTTTCTGCCCCTTGGCTCTGCGGTGGAATTTAACGTATCTTCACCAGAGAGTATAATTCTACACACCACCTCTCTCCAAAATTTTCTTCTCTCCAAGAAGAATCAGCGCTTGCTCCCGAAGGGCTTTATCTTCCAATGTTACCATTTCATTATCAACTTTTCTTTCCTGTTGTTACTGCTTTTGTGAAAGCTAGGGTTCACATACGCTCAGTTACTGAGTGCTCACTCTTGGTTGTGGAGCTCATTGGAAGTGATGTATTTTAGCGGTGGTGTTTGCATATGTGCTCACCTAGAATAGTCCTGATTAACTCATGATGCTAGTCTGAATTCTGGTCTCAGTGCTTGTGGAAGAGACACTCCTGGCTGCCATGCTGCACATGTGTGTAGTTAGGAATGACTCTGTATCAGGAGGTCATGGTTTCTGCACCCTTTTTGTTTATTAAAATTTTTCTACTAAGGCACCATATTTTACAAGTTATTTATAGTTGAATTTCAGACATAAGTTTATTCAACATCAGTTATACAACCAGTCAACATCCTTCCAATGTCCTCAGTTTCCTTTCCACTCCCATAACCCCAGCCTGCCTCCCTGACAGAGTTTGTAGTAGTTCTTATCTCATATTTATTTTGTTTGTAGTAGTTTTTATCTCATAATTTTTTGTTAGTTTTTGATTCAAGAATATAGATATATCACACCTCTATATTGCCAATGTATCTAAAGTCCCTGCCTTCTATCCTTATTACCTTCCACCTGACTCTCCTTACTACCCACCCCAATGAAGTTTCTTTCCTTCCTTATCCTCAGATCTATAATCTAGGGACCAGAGTAATCTAGGTAATTCCTTTCTGATACTTTGCATTTTCTTGCACTGTTGCTCTATATACCATAGATAAGTAAGATCATCCAATATTTGTCTTTCTTATTCTGACTTAATTAGCTTAACATGATATTCGCCAGTTCTATCTAAATTGCTTTATCTGTTAGACACTATGTTGATTCCATATTCTATTTATTGTCTTCACCCTCTTTGGATATGTCTCCATATCCATGGTTAAGTAAAATAAAGACTTGTTCATTTGGTTTTAACAAGAATAAGTATTTTTAAGCTCCCTCAAATCTTTTTTTCTTAGTTTACTTTTTTCTACCCCTTTATATGCTTTTGGATGGTATGTAGGGCTCCAACTTCTAATAACCTTAACACATATTTAGCACTGCTTTCCTTCCTCTTACTAATGTGCCACTTGGCAGTTTTATTTCTAACACTCCAACTAGAGAAACTGGGAAGGTAAAAGAACAACCTGTTTCCCTCCCTTCCAGAGAAGAAATGCAGTATTGATTGTGTGTGGAAGGTAATACATATTGTACAGCATTGATTGGGGAGGTCCTCAGGTCTATAGTCAAAGATGAATAGGTTAAAGAATTAAGAAGCAATTTTTTTTTGCTTATGGCTCATCCATAGAGCATATGTTTCATGTGAAGTTTTTGCTTCCATCCAGTACCAAAAAAATTAGTAAAACAAAATATAAACTGCACCCCAGTCTTTCCACCCTTCATACAAAGGAGGTATGACAACTCTTTTCCCTTCAGATAGAGCCTTCAGGGACTACTCAGGGCTCAAACACTCTCCATTAGTTAATTTTTCTCAGTGATCTCTGTCCCTCTAGATTCCAATCTTGAGCTCTGATGAAACTCATAGTGATACAACTTTAAAAAAATATCAATCAACTCAGAAGTTGTTTTAAAGCAACGTTTTGGAAACAACTGGAAGATCTTTAGTGCTTATGCATCTTTTCTGGCTGAGTTTCATCTGATGCTGCTCCCCAACTTGATGCTATCCCCGAAGAATAACATCCTGAAATTCCTGCCATCCCTCTTCTCTCCCTGACAGGGGAATTCTCTCCCTTTGTATTCTTTGTCTTCTTCTGAAAGACCTGTCCTCTAGGCCAGAGCGGTGGTGCAAGTGGTAAGGCATTTGCCTTGCAGGCGCTAGCCTAGGACTGACCAGCGTTCCATATGGTCCCCCAAGCCAAGAGCAATTTCTGAGCACATAGCCAGGAGTAACCCCTGAGCGTTACCAGGTGTGCTCCCCTCCCCCTCAAAAAGACCTGTCCTGATGGTCTAAAGAGTGGAGAGACAAGGAGAAAAGATCTAGTACTTATGAACTAGATCCTTGTGGAGCTCCTGCTGGAGCACTAGGCTGAGACTTCCTTGGATCTTTGCATGAAATATTTACAATAATTCTAAAACTAAAATTCTGTTTTAGAAACGAGGAAGCTAAAGGAGATGAAGATATTTGATCCCCATTATACAGCTGGCAACCACCCTTACACCCCTCCATTGACTTTCCTGTTCTCAGCTAATTCTCTGCACAAAGAGTAACATCCGAAGAAACACAGGACCCGGCTAATCCTCACAGCCACTGATGACAATCTCCGTGACTGGAAACCAAAAGAAATTGTAAGTGATGGGTGGGACTTCAAGTCCAGGTGCTAACACCTGCAGTGAGCTGGCAAACAAATCAGAACTCACCAGGTATCCCAGAATAAATTGGAGGCTAAAGAGGAACAAGTAGATTTGCAGTCTCCTCTGCATCTTGGATTTGAGGTGGGAAGGTAAGTGGCATTTGGCGATAAATTTAAAAATGCAGCCTTACCTGGCCAGTCAGGAGGAGGCTGGCTATGTTTTCTGAACTGGCTGATCTGAAAGATAAGTGGAGGTTAAAGGACACTAAATATAATCATTTTCCTTTACAAGGAGACCCAAAATCTAGAGGGAGAACTTCCCTGCTGCATTTGGTAGAACAGTAGACTTGAACTGTCACCTCTTTGTTGCTATAGGAACCATACACAGTTCACAAAGCATACAAACCTAAGGATGTGCTTTCATTATCAGTGCAGATATTTCTACTAGTTCAGTAGGAAAAAGGAAGGCCAGGTGATCCCCTATCAAAGACAGAACTTACTTACAAATACATGGCCCATCCCATTTCTAATCTAAGGGGGAATCTACAGATTGTGTCCTATGGTGCCTTTGTATTTTTCCTTTGGCTTGTTTCCCAGATGAAGGATGTACAGGTGGCTCAGTTCAAGGAATATACCTGGTGCCTCTGATGCATCCTCTGAGCCTGGTTCATACAAGTGCAAAGGAATGAAGAGGAGGAAGAGGAGAGGTGGATAGAAAAAAGTGCCTATACACTCATTCCTCTACATATACACACAACCCCCAATTTGTTTCTTGTTGCATTCTTCTACAATACCTTCTTGGAACTCATGTTGCATATGCTTAGCCAAAATCCCTGAGCAAGAAAATGGGTTGGGGTGGCCTTCTCTCTCCTTTAAGACCTACCATACACATACCATTATTTTATTGTTGTTTAACTTACTTTATTTAAACACCATGGTAACAAGGTTGTTAATAAATAGTTGTTTATTTTTTTAGTTACAAAGTTGTTCATGATTGAGTTTCAGTCATACAATGTACAACACCATTAACAAATGCATATTTCTCACCACCAATGCCCCCAGTTTCCCTCTCATCCACTCCCTGTTTATTTGTTTTTTGGGGAGGCATATACATAATGATGCTCAAAGGTTACTCCTTGCTGTGCTCAGGGGACCATAGAGGATTCTGGGGAGTGAACATAGGTGGGCCATGTGCAAAGCAAGAATCTTACCCACTGTACTGTCATTATTTTGGATTAATATACCAAACTTTGAATGTTTTATTTCAAGGTAGAATTCTTCATGCAGATTTAGTAAATGGGAAGGAAACAAAAGCACACTCAGCAGATTTACTATCTTTTGGCAAGGAGACTTGGAGTTAAATTATCTGTTTAAGTGGATAACGTTTTCCCCTTCTAGAGAAAAATGGATTAGGCCTCTGAAAAAGCTTGGTTGATCCCAAAAGTGAATTGACTAATAGCGTGACTTCTTTTAAGCAGTGCTACCAGGTTCATGATTGATGGTAACTTTATTCTGGAAATGAAGTCTGAAGTTATTACTGAGTTATTACTGTATCAGAATTATTTCTGAAGCACTATTGTATTCATAAAGCCACAACTAGGTAATTACTCTGGATAAAACAAAGAAGCATACTACTGGATTCTGGGATGAAGCCCATTACCAGGTGGGTGGGTGTGAACCATCTCTCTGGCCAAAAAAAACAATCCACCGTCTCAACTTGAGACTCCCTGTATGAAAGTTACCTCCTAATGAGTTTCTATAAGAATTCCATTGATCTCTCTCTGGACTCAAATTACTTGCTCAGCTTGAGGAAATATATTTGTTTCTTCAGTAATACAAATAGTTATCCAGGACTTGGAGAATTGAAAATATGAGCCTAAATTTGAATATATCTAGAAGTGATGTGTATGGAAAAGTACTTTGAAGATTAGGGGGTGCTCTTGGAGCAAATTCCAATAAATCATGTGTACAGAAGACATGGAGAGCTTTTTACCAATTCCACATACCTGAACCTCAGCCCATGACCAATAGAGCCTAACTCTTTGGGAGTTTGAAAAAGTCCTTCATAAAGCCTGCATTAAGAGCCAACATTTTTCACTCACCTTACTTATTGTGTTATTATTGTTAGCATTATTTCCATAGCCTACTCCCAAGCATATTGTGTCCATTAACCCTTTTCACAGATATCTTTTGAACATTTCTGTGGGAGGGCTGTTTATGCTCTGATCACCAGATACACCAATCATGTTCAGTGTCCTTACTGAGAAATCTCACATAAAAGCATGCTTTTGCTTTGTCCAAATACCCTCAGGTCTCTGGAATTAATAATGAAGAGTTTATAATAATGCTATCAATGGAGACTGATTTACACAAATCATGGGTTTCTGTGGGCTTTGAAGAGAAAATGGGCAGGTAACAAAAAAGCCCAATGTGTTCTCCCCAGGGTCTTGTGACTCAGTTGAGGGCTTGCTCATTATTCTCCTTTTCATCCTTCCGTCCTGGTCAGTTCTTTTGTTTTACAGTTCTTTTATTTCAATGACTATGGTTTCAGTGAGAAGAGGTGACTAGGTGGGCATGAGGAAAAATTCTTTTTAAATTTTCCCAAGAACAGATGAGTGTATAAAGAAACTATAGTATATTTATGCAATAGAGTACTATGCAGCTTTTAGGAAAAAACGTAGTCATGAAATTTGCTTCTACATGGATGGATATGAAGACTGTTTATGCTGAGTGAAATGAGCCAGAGGGAGAGAGATAGACATAGAATGATCTCACTCATTTGTGAAATATAAAGAAAAAGATAGTAGGACAGTTGGAGCAATGACACAGTGAGTAGGGTATTTACCTATCAATGTGGTTGACCTGGGTTTGTTTCCCTGAGCCTCCAGGAGTAAGTTCTGAGCATATAGCCAAGAGTAACCCCCAAGTGCCACCGGGTGTAGCCCCCCCAAAAAAAACAAAAAATAAGTTTTCATAAGGGCTTTTTTGATTTAAAATTAAGATTTTTAAAAGTAATTAATAAATATCTGACAACTACTTCTTCGGTGGCTGCTGAGATTCTGAGGAAATTATTATGAAAACATTATTATGTTGATTACCTCACCAATAGTCAAATGGTCTTCTTCTCACAGTCACACACCTGGATATTGTTCAGAAGGACTGTCACGGGAGTTTGCTCTGCTGTGATATCTTTATTAATGAGCAAGAAACAGAGGTAAATATTGTGCTAATTAAATCTACTGTGGATACTAATTTAGAAGGCACCTGCTAGCTTGGGGGAAGCACAGATGCCACACTAATTAATTCTGAGATTTTTAGGACATGAAATGAAAATTAAAAGAGTTTTAACAAGAGATATGAGGGGAAAACATCCTAGATGTGCAGATTATTGTAAAGAGAATAAGAAGAAAATACCAATCATTACTATTTCAATTAACTAAGAGAACTAAAGTTGAGTTACCCTATCAATAAAACAATTTCTGCAGGATACTAGAATAGTACAAAAATTCATTTTCAAGGATAGAAAAAAAATAGACCAGGTGGTTTGAGATCATGTTCAGAGACTAGGAGAGGCTAAGGTCTAGTTGGGTAGCTTTTACTATAGGTGGAGGTTAGTTGAAATAGCCAATTTTAGTGTGTAAAGTGTGGAGGGAATCAAAGGAAAAGAGTTGATGGAGAGTTGATGGAATTCTTTCATCTGGGCTTCTGAGGACAGTTGGTCATGAGAATGCTGTTGGTCAGGGTTAAGTCATATACTATGATTATGCCCAAGAATGAATGGGCAGATGTACCATCTTTGTGACATAGGCTACTTGCAATCTTTTCCTCTTATTCCCAAGCTCATGCTCTCTTGAGTATTATTTTCCTCTTCTTAGAATCTTTGGCATGACCTCAATAATGAATGCAAAGAAAAGTTACAGAATTCTTAAAAAATGAACCTCTTGGGGCCGGGCGGTGGCGCTGGAGGTAAGGTGCCTGCCTTACCTGCGCTAGCCTAGGAGACGGACCGCGGTTCGATCCCCCGGCGTCCCATATGGTCCTCCAAGCCAGGAGCGACTTCTGAGCGCATAGCCAGGAGTAACCCCTGAGCGTCACCGGGTGTGGCCCAAAAACAAAAAAAAAAAAAAATGAACCTCTTACAAATTAACAGCATATCCTAGTCCAAGGAGAGAGACAGGTAGAGATTTTGTGGGAAATGTGAGCTACAGTTCTGACATGGATCACTGCATCCAACTCCTTTTATTAGAACATCTGCCTAGCAATGGGGCCTATAGCCCAAAGACTCCACAACTCCAGGAAAGGATCCATTCATACACCCAGAGTGATTATCCTCAGTTTCAGGGCAGCTACTATGACTAGGGTCAGGTGAATGACATAAGGTAGCATAAAGGTAGCATAAGAAATATATACCTTTATAAACTCTGTCAACAAGGGAATTATGGATCATAAACTCATTCTGACCATGAAACAGGAGAGGAAGAAATGAGTATCTCATCTAGGCTGAGGACATAGAAGCTTTGAATGATGTACTTCAGAACTGATTCTTTCCTGGGAAAAACTCAGAGCATTGTACTGTGAGCATAGAATCAAAAGTCCAAGCTAGATTGGATCTTGGAGCATGCAAAAAAAAAAAAAAGCCTACATGTTTTTGAATTGCATAAAAATGCAAATAAATTAATAAATTTCAGGAATGTTAATTTAAGAGATTTGAGGAGTTATTTATTTCTACAATGTATGTTTTTTTTCTGGGGGTAGGGGCACACCTGATTATGTTCTGGGAATTACTCCTGGCAGTGCTCAGGGGACCATATGAGGTGCTAGGGATGGAATCCAAATCAACCAAATGTAAAGTCTTAATGCCTGTACTATCTACCTGACCACACGTCACTTCTAGGTGCCTACTTCAAATATCCCTGAGAAAAACACTAAATGATGTGTGTTTTAATTATTAACTCAGGGGCCAGAGAGATAGCATGGAGGTAGGGCGTTTGCCTTGCATGTGAAAGGATAGTGGTTCGAATCCCGACATCCCATATGATCCCCTGAGCCTGCCAGGAGCGATTTCTGAGCATAGAGCCAGGAGAAACTCCTTAGTGTTGCCGGATGTGACCCAAAAACCAAAAAAAAAATTATTAACTCAGTACAACATGAAATATAAAAACACTGGAGAAAAACCAAATGTCTAAAATAAATTGGTTGACTAGTCAATGGTAATTTGAGACACTACGAAGCTGTAAAAGAGAATGAAAAGATGTCCATAAACTGCTATGAAGTCACATTCAGAATATAGATCTTACACACATATGTACATGTATACACAAATATGTAAATATATGACTATATATAGACATATTACTTTAGAAAAAAGAAATAAAAAAAACAGAAGAAAAAAGACCTCTCTGAATGCACTATTTAATTTTGTAATTAGTAAAAATTTTATTTTGATTAAATAAAAGAATTTCATCTATAAACAGACAACAAATGAAACAAAAACCAAACACCTAGTTGAATATATAGTTGGCATGCCCACCTAGAGCAGGCTTATTTCTTTTTTTATTTATTTTGGGGGGTCACACCTGGTGATATTCAGGGGTTACTCCTGACTCTGCGCTCAGAAATCGCTCTTGGCAGGCTTGGGGGACCATATAAGATGTGGAGATTGAAACTGGGTCCCTCCCAATTCAGCTGCATGCAAGGCAAATGCATTACTGCTCTGCTATCATTCTAGCCCCCCCCAAGCAGACTTATTTCTAATAACCATAACTTAAAGCAATTTCACTCCACACAGCCAGCAGGATTTATCCCAGGCATAAAAGGGAAGCACAAAAATGCCAAGAATCCTTATTCTGCTCCCAGTAGTCTTGTGAGAGGTGGTAACATTTACACTGGTCACATAAAATTAAATTAAACAAATATATTTGTTCTAAACTTACTTGGAAGGAATGAATATTTTTCAGTATAAGGAGATAAAACATATAAATAATAATCAGAATACTTAGAAAATCCTGTAATTCTCCTAATTGAAAATCTTAGCATTAACTCTGAACATTTTTTTCTCTAAAGGTCTGATATGCCCTAGTGTGTCAACTGAAAATATTTAGAAGAAATGACAACTCAATAGCAACAACACCCTTAGGTCCCAGATTAGAGTCTATCTATGGATGCCATTTCCTGCTCAAAGGAACAAGTGCTCTTTGAACTGGAACATCTTGTCATGCCTGAGAGCAAGGCAACTATCAAAGATTAATATAATCACAGCAAATTACATAGAAGCCAACTTGGAGAGGCTCCAAAGACAAGATAATTTGAACATTAAAAAATAAGGTGAACGAGAAAATATGTAAAAGTCTTTGGACTAACAATGATACTCCTTACCTACCCCCCACACACACACACTAACTACTCCACACACACATAACTATTATTGTCACAAAAGATAAGACCTCCTAAATCATCTTTGGAAGGTGACAAAGTACCAACTTGTTCTGAACTTTGGCAAATAGTGGAAAAGATTCAAGCAGTTTAACTGCCTTTTCTAAATATACCTCATGTTACCTAATATTGCTATGGGGAGAAATTCTTTATGAAAGATACACAATAAATTAGTACAGTAAAATGATTTAACAATTTGGGGACTTGGTAATTTTTAAATCCTTACAAATTATTGGCCACTAATGGTTACTAAAGCTATTAGACTAAAGGATTAGAGGACCCTATAATGTATAAAACCAATTGACATCATCTAAAACCAAAGATCAAGGTGAAATGAACCAGGGTTTGTGTACATTCTAATGCAGTGCAACAGGAAATGTGTAACTCACTTACGAAGCATTATTATTCTCCTTCTGCTTCACCCTCTCTTCCTCCTCCTCCTCCTCCTCCCACAAACAAAGACCTATATATAATCAAACTCTGGATCTAACCCATGGTTCTCAGGAAATATGGGACACAGAGGAAAGCATCAAATGATACTATTTAGCAATTCAGAGAGAAATATTAAGTATGTAAGAAATTCTTCAGGTTAAATGCCTTAGTTTTATCGAGGAAAAAAAGACATATGAAAAAGTGAACTATAACAGTGCTAGAAAAAGATTCTGAGATTGTTTTTATTCATTCTGCCTTGCCTTCACTCTGCTGATGTTGTGATGACTGGGGTTCTCACACAGGCTTGCCTATGGTGCTCCTGGAGAGTGCACTCAGATTGGGGATGTTTATACATTGCGACACAGTGATCATCAGAGGCCAAATTCCTTTCATGGTGGTTTTGCATCTAGCTCTTGAGGATCATGCTTTTGATCTTTGAGCTATCATATCTTTTCAATTGTGGGGTGTTCTGCTTGAATCATAGCATTCCCACAATCCTGGATGTGGAGTATTCAGAAGATATTTGGTGATCCCCAGAGTTCAGAAGAAGCAAAATATGTGTCTGTTTGCCAGGAACAAAAATATTGGGTTGTCAGGGGCCAAAACAATAGCACAGCAGGGAGGGCTTTTTTTCTTGCATGCAGCCAACCAGGGTTTAATCCCCAGCATCCTATATGGTCCTCTAGCACTGCCAGGGAAGATTGCTGTACACAAAGCCAGAAGTAAACCCTGATCATTGCCAAGTGTGGACCATAAATAGAAAAACCTGGGATGTGAATTAGAAATGAAAAGGAGGAGGTTACTACAGATATTGCAGAAATTTAAAGGATAATCAGAGCCTTCTTTGAAAAACGTTATGTCACAAAACAATAGAACCTGGAAGAAATTGATAAATTATTTGACTCTTCTAACTTCCCAAGGTTGAACCAAGATGATCTGGCATATCTATTACTAGAGGAAAATTGAAATGGAATCAAAAGGCTTCCCCCAAACAAAAGCCCAGGTCCAGATGGATTCACTAGTGAATTCTTTCAAACCTTTAAAGAGGACCTACTGACAATTTTTTCTTTTTTTAAAAAAAATTTTATTTAAACACCTTGGTTATAAACATAATTGTGGTTGGGTTTCAGTCATATAAAAGGACACCCCTCCCCATCACCAGTGCAACATTCCCATCACCAATGTCCCAAATATCCCTCCTCCCCAGTACTCTAGACAGGCTTTCTATTTCCCTCATATATTCTTATTGTTAGGATAGTTTGCAATGTAGTTATTTCTATAACTAAACTCATCACTCTTTGTGGTGAGGTTCATGAAGTGGGCTATAACTTCCAGCCCTCCTCTCTTTTGTCTAAAAATTATTGCAAGAATGTCCCAAACTTAGTCTTAATACTTGTTCAGAAAATGAACAAAATGTGGTGAAGAAACAGGTTTTAATTCATACCTTTCTAGAGCCTTTCATAGCTCAGCACCAATACCCTGGACTCAAGTTTAGAGACTGGACTATGGAGTCAAACATTCCATATTTTAAAGAATTATTGGGGGCTGGAGAGATAGCACAGCGGTTGGGCATTTGCCCTGCATGTGGCCAGGAGAGGGACCTGGTTTCCGGTTCGATTCCTGGCATCCCATATGGTCCCCTAGCCTGCCAGGGGAGATTTCTGAGTGCAGAGCCAGGAATAATCCCTGAGCAGCTCCAGGTGTGGTCCAAAACCAATCAATATATCAATAAAGTTAAAAAAATGGAAAAAATATAAAGAATGATTGATTTCAGTTCTCAGCTTATCCTTGTATAAGTATTTACTTTCTTTGAATTTCTGATTACTTATCTGAATATATATAATAATGAGATATAACTCATGAGGTTGTTGTGAAGATTAATAAGATATTACATTTAAAGGGCTTAGCCTAGCACCTGTTTTTGATAATGATAAGCAAATTCTGCACAATCAGGAGCTGTTTTTTTGCTATCTTTCTTGCCTTTCCAAATTTTTTTAAACACCTTGATTACAAACATAATTGTGGTTGGGTTTCTGTCATGGAAAAAACACCCCCCATCACCATTGCAGCATTCCCATCCTCAATATCCCAATTCTGCCTCCTCTTCACTCCACCCCTGCCTATACTCTACACAGGCTTTCTATTTCTCTCATACATTCTCATTATTAGGATAGTTCTCAATGTAGTTATTTCTCTAACTAAGCTCATCACTATTTATGGTGAGCTTCATAAGGTGAGCTGGAACTTCCAGCCCTCCTCTCTTTAGTACTGACAGTTTTTTTACCAGACCTTCCAGGAAACTGAAGAAACAAAAACACTTCCAAATAATTTATCTGAAGCTAACATCATCCTAATACCAAAAAACAGAGATACTACAAAAAAGAGAACTAAAGGCCAATATCTTTGATAAACACAGATGCAAAGGTCCTCAACAAAATTCTAGCAAATAGGATCCACCAGCTCATCAAGAAGGTCATGCACCATGATCAAGTAGGATTCATTCCAGAGAGGCAAGGATGATTTAACATCTGTAGGTCAATCAACATAATATACCATACAAACAAAAGGAAAAATAAAAACCACATGATCATATTAACATATGAGAGAAAACATTTGACAAAGTCCAACACTCATTTATGATAAAAAAAAAACCTCTTACAAGATGGGAATGGAAGAAACTTTTCTCAATATAGTCAAGATCATTTACCAAATCCCATTTACTATAAGCCATTTATTAAAAAAATGATTGATTGATTGATTGATTGTTTTAGGGCCACACCCAGTGGTGCTCAGGGGTTACTCCTGGCTCAGCACTCATAAATTGCCCCTGGTTGGCTGGGGGACCATATGGGATGCTGGTAATCTAACCAAGTCCGTCTCGGGTTGGCTGCATGCAAGGCAAATGCCCTACCACTGTGCTATCTCTTAAGCTCCTACTACAAGCCATTTACCACATGGCAAACATTATGATCAATGGGAAAAACAAAAACCCTTTCCTCTCAGATCTAGCACAAGAGAAGAAGCCTTGTTTCACGGCTTCTATTCATCATAGTGTTTGAAGTACTTGCCTTAATAATAAAGCAAGAAAAGATATAAAGGGCATCCAGATAGAAAATAAGTCAAGCTCTCACTTTTTGTAGAAGACATGATACTATATTTAGAAAATCCTAAATACTTTATAAAAAACCTTCTAGAAACAATTGATTTGTATAGTAAAGTGGCAGGCTACAACATTAACACTCAAAAATTTATGGCTTTTAAATATACAAATAATGAAAGCGACATTAAAAAACCCATTCACAATTGTGCCTCAGAAAATAAAGTATCTTGGAGTCAACTTAACTAAGGAGGTGAAAGACCTATATCAAAAAACCTCAAAACACTGAAATAGAAGAGGACACAAGAAGTATACCCATATACCTAGCTCATAGATTGGGAGGATTAACATAATTAAAATGGCAATACTTCCCAAAGCATTGTACAGATTAAATGAAATCTCTCTAAGAATACCCATGATGTTCTCCAAAGAAGTGGATCAAACACTCCTGAAATTCATTTGGAACAATAAATGTTCATGAATAGCTAAAGCAATCCTTAAAAAAAAGAAGATGGGAGGCATCACTTTCCCCAACTTTAAATTGTACTACAAAGCAATAGTCATTAAAACAGCATGGTATTGGATGGGGGCCAGAGAGATAGCGTGGAGGTAGGGCATTTGTCTTGCATGCATAAGAATGGTGGATCGAATCCTGGCATTCCATATGGTCTTCCAAGCCTATCAGGGGCATTCTGAGCATAGAGCCAGGAGTAACCCCTGAGTGCTGCCGGGTGTGACCCCAAAACAAACAAACAAGAAACCAGTATGGTAGTGGAATAAAGACAGATCCTGAGAGCAATGGAATCAACTTGAATATTCTGAAACTGATTTTCAGATATACAACCAGATATACAAATATATTTATATACAGATATTTATCTTTGATAAAGGGGCAACAAATACAACATGGAGCAAGGAACCTTTTCAATAAGTGGTGTTGGGACATCTGGTCAGCCACATGCAAAAGAGTGAACTCAGACCTCCCTTAACACCATGCACAAAAGTCAAATCAAAATGAATTAAAGACCTTTATATCAGACTTGAAACTATAAGGTGCATAGAGGAAAACATAGGCAGATCATGACATTGAAACTAAAGGTATCTTCAAAGAGGAAACAACATTGTCCAAGCAACTGGAAGCAGAGGTAAATAAATGAGACTACAACTTAGAAGCTTCTGCACTTCAAGGGAAACAGTGATTCTGATACAAAGGCTACCCATGGAATGGGAGAACTATTCACCCAATACCCATCTGATATAAGATTAATATCTAAGATATCTGGTAAAACTTAAGCAAAAACCATCTAACCCCATCAAAAATGGGGAAAAGAAATAAACGGACATTTCCTCAAAGAAGATACAGATGGCCAAATGGCACATGAAAAAATGCTCTACATTGCTAGTCATCAGGAGATGCAAATATAAACAATAATAAAGTATCTCACACCACAAAGAATAGCACACATCACAAAGAACAAAGAGGAATCAGCACTGGCATGGATGTGGGGAAAAGGAATTCTCATTCACTGATAGTGAAAATGCTGTTTAGTCCAGCCTTTCTGGAAAACAATATGGATATTCCTTAAAAAAACTATAAATTGATCTTCCTTATGATTTAGCAAAAATTTTCCTAGGGATATACCCTAAGGATACAATACAAAGTATCCTCTGTCCCATGTTCATTGTAGTACTATTTACAATAACCAGAATCTTGAAATAATCCAGGTGTCTGATAGCAGATGAAAGTGATATATCTACACAATGGAATACTATGCAGCTATTAGAAAAATGGGGTCATAAAATTTGCTTATACACAGATGAACATCATTGTGCTGAATAAAATGAGTCAGAGTGAGAGGCATAAACATAGAATAATCTCACTTACCTGTGAGTTATAAGGGAAATAAAAGATATTATGGGGATGATATCCAGAGATAATAGAAATCAGTATTAGGAGGACCAGTCCATGATAGGAAGCTTGTCACAAAGAGCAGAGAGTGTAGTTAGAGAAGGGTCTACTATAAAAGGAACATGCCTGGCACCCTTATATTAACAGCAGTCTACACTGTAATGTCAAGAAAGAAAAGAGAAAGAGAGAGGGTTAAGTAAAATGCCTGCCCCAGAGGAAGGTGGGGAAGGATGGAAGGGAAAGAAGAGGGCATTAGGTAGGGTGAGAGGGAAACTGTTGACACTGGTGGTGAGAAACACACACTGATAAAGGTTGTTATACATTGTATTACTGTATATCAATAATGAAAAAATTTATCTGTAAAAAAACTTTTATGAACAATCTTGTAAGCATGATGTTTAAATTTAAAAAGAAAAAGAAGAACTATAATGCTAAGGAAAAATTGGGTTCTTATGATACACTTTGTGCATGTGATGGCACCAGGGCTGGAGCTCAGTGTCTTACAGCTACAGAACCATCCCATGATGGTTCTGCCCCCGAACCATCTTCCCCCCCCCCCCCCATTTTAATGCATTTTGAAATTTCTATAGGTTTGTAGTCCTTTCAGCTTTTAAAAAGAACCGAGACTTCTAATACAGAGGTCTGATTTTATCACCCAGGACAGAGCAGAAGCCTTCATACACCACAAAAGCACCAAGGGGAGAGTAAATGAACCTAAAAGGAGTCTATAGTTAATCCCCATGACAATATACTTCAAAGGTGGAGAAACCCTGTATTTCTTAGGCAAAGGAAATTCCTTTTCAAATGACCCCAATATTTACTGTGCATCTGCAGGAGGGGGAAAAAAAGCACAAAACTATTTTACTATTATTATTATTATTATTATTATTATTATTATTATTATTTAGTTATCTATTTTTTGTTGATTTCATTGTTGTGGTTTGACTATTGAAGTGAATGTCTCCATTTATATTTATTTATTTATTTTCTTCTTTTCATATGTGCTCTGCCACATTTTTTTTATCTCAATACCATGGCCTTTATATGGTGCATACCCCCCTTTTTTTTGGAATGCTCACTGGATATTTTATCTGACAGTTTTTTTATGTACTATTGTGGTGTTTCACCTTCTTTTTCCCCTTCGTCTCTCAAACCAAGGATGAAAGCCTCTAGAAGGACTCCACCCATTTCCATCCTTTTTTTCTTTTTTTTCCTCCAGGTTATTATTTTTCTCTTCTTCAAACAAAACCACATAACTTGAACTATCTAGTCCTGCCTCCCAATTGGGGTGGGAATAAGAGAGGTACCAAGATCAAACAGGAGTAAGACCACTAAGTAGTAAGCTAGGCACAGAGGGGACCACTTACTCTAACAGCCCCGGGGGGGAGGGAAGTGGATATGGGAAGTAGAACGGGAACGGAGGTGGAGGGAGGACGATTCGGTGATGGGAATTCCCCTAATTTTGTGTTAATATGTACCTAAAGTATTATTGTCAACGATATGTAAGGCATTATGATTAAAATAAAAATTATATTAAAGAAATAAAGTAACCGAAGGCAACAGAATAAAGAAAGCTTTGGAAGAAAAAAAAAAGAATCAAAACAAATACAAGTCCTCATTGTCAAATGATAATGTCTGGCTCTCATTTCAATGTTGATTAGAACAAGCTGATTTAAAAAGTAATATGTGAGTCATTTCAAGGACATAGAAAAATACTACTAAAGTTTATACAGAATCACAAACACTACTGAATAGCCAAAAAATGAATAAAAAGATTATAGGAGGCATTGCATTCCCAATTTAAATCATACTATAAAGTTATAGTAGTAAAACTAAAACACACACACTGAGGAATCTAGAAATAAAGGCAGACTCTCAGAGCAATGTAACAGAGTGGAGATACCATAGATAAATGTTGAGTAGTTAATTTATAATGAAGGAGGCAAGAACATAAAAGGAAGGGAAGAAAGTCTACCTATTAAGTAGTGCTGGGAAAACTGAGTAGTCACATAAATAAGATTAAAATTGGACCACTATTTCACACCATGCACAACAGTTAATTAAAAATAGATTAAAGATTTAGATGTTAGACCTGAATTAAAAAATACATTGAAGGAGATGTAGACAAAACACTACATGTTAGCTTCAATGGCATCTTCACTGATTCAATTGCAGTGGAAAGAAAGACAAAACAAAAACAGGAAAAAATAGGATTACATCAATCTAAAAAGCTTCTTCAGTATAAAAGAAACTAACACTAAAACAAAAAGTTATCTTAATGGATTAAAATATAGCATATCATGCTTTGGACAGACGACTAATATCTATGGCATATGAAGTATCTACAAAACTCAATGTCAACTGCATTTTTAATGGGGAGAAAGATAAACAGACACTTATTCAATGAAGACATACATATAACCAACAAATTTGTAAAAAAAAAAAAACCCACTCATCATCATTGCTTATCAGGGAAATGCAAATCCAAATAGCAGCAAGATATCACTTCATATTGAGAATGACCTATATTAAAAAGAACAGAATTAACAAGTGTTGGCTGGGACGTAGAGAAAAATGAATCCCAATTCACTGCTGAATGGATTGTCATTTGGCTCAGCTTCTACAAAAGAAAGCATGGAGATATTTTTAAAAATATAAAACTACTATGATTTTCAACTTTTGGGTATCTTTCCAAGAACACAAAACACTTATTTGGGTGCCGGAGCAATAGCACAGCGGCAGGGTGTTCGCCTTGCACCGAAGGTGGTTCGAATCCCAGCATTCCATATGGTCCCCAAAGCCACAAGTGGTTTCTGAGCACATAGGCAGGAGTAAACCCTGAGCATCACTGGGTGTGGCCCCCCAAAACCAACCAACCAACCAACCAAACAAACAAACCAAAAAACCAAATTAAAAAACAAACCCATTTACTTGGTAAGATTTCTGTATTTCTTTTTTTTTTTTTGGTTTTTGGGCCACACCCTGTGCCGCTCAGGGGTTACTCCTGGCTATGCGCTCAGAAGTTGCTCCTGGCTTCTTGGGGGACCATATGGGACACCGGGGGATCGAACCGCGGTCCGTCCTAGGCTAGCGCAGGCAAGGCAGGCACCTTACCTCCAGCGCCACCGCCCGGCCCCAGATTTCTGTATTTCTGTGTTCACTACAGAACTTTTCACAATAGCCAAGATCTGGAAACAGGTCAAGTGCTCAAAAATAGATACATGCATAAAGTGTGTTTTATACACACATACACATATATTATATATATATATATAAGCAATGAAACAATTGTTTTACATACAAGAAAAATGTGAACTCTTATTTTTGCTGCTACATGGATGGAGCCAGAGGGTGTCATACTAAGTAAAATAAGTCAGAAGGAGAAAGACAAATACCAGATTATCTTATTTGACAATAGACTGAAGCTATCTAAAGAAACAAAAAAGTGAGAACAGACACTGTCCAATGAAAATTAAATTTTAGACTTTGACAACAGAACTGAAGGTATCTAAGGAGGTGGAAGTAGAAGGATTTTATAAATGCAACATAGAATCATGACACTTAGGTGTTGGGTTTAGTATGATAATACTCTACTAAAACATAGAAACATATGCACTCTTGGAACAATTAATATATTAATAATGAAATAATTAAAATTAACTCAGTAGAAGAAATATTAAAGACAACCAGAAATGGAGCATGTGCTTATTTTTAATTATTATTACTTAACTGATGTGATAATTAAATTTTGGTTATATTTAAAAAGTCATTATATACTGAAATATACAATTGAATAGTAATAAAGTCATGTGAAAATGAGATGATAAAATCATATCAACAAAATAAGGCCATAAGTTTCCAGAAAAAGAATACACTGAAAGTTCTAGAAATGTTGCAATGTTCTAGAGCTAGGATTGGCACTCAAACCCTTGTCTCTTTATAGCTAACTCTTTATAGTTCTATTTGGGGGGTGGAGGGTGGCAACACCTGGTGATGCTCAGGGCTTACTCTTGACTCTTCTTTCAGAGATCACACCTGGCGGTGCTTGGGGGACGAATGTGGTCAAACTAATGCCTGTAACATGCAAGGTAAGTGCCCTATTTAAGTGCCTATTTGCTTTGTCCACAAAATATACTTTCTTAACTTCATTTCCTATAAAACACCATCTACCTTTCAGATTATGCAAATGAAATGAAATAATGTCTAGGATCATGTCTATCACATAGATAATATTCAGCATCCCTTTTTAAAATGAATCACATTTAACCAATGTCAGTATACTACCTGTCAGCGACAATTCATAAATTGAAATGTTTTTTCCTCAGCTTAGGAACGATGACTTGGCTCTTAATTCACAGATACTATTCTGCTCTTATTTGGGCACAAGCCATTTTGAGTTTCTTTTTGTTTTGTTTTGTTTTGTTTTGCGGCCACACCTAGCAGCAGCACTCAGGGCTACACCTGGCTGTACTCTCAGAAATCGCTCCCAGCAAGTTCGGGGGACCATATGTGCTCTCTCTCCAGGCCCTCTTTCTTCTTTCTATAGTACAGCAGGAAAGCCACTTGCCTTGCATGCAGCTAATTCAGGTTCTTTTTTTTTTTTTTAGCATTTTGAGTATGTTTATATTTAGGCATAGACTGTTGACATTCATGGAAACTTTAGACATTATCAAAAACTTTAGAGAAAGAAATGTACTTATATGTGCATTGGTAGATGCCCAATTGACAAATAAATAGATATTAATAACAGGTATTATGAGAGGACTAGCCATAGAAAATGACAAGGAGGGTCTAAGACCATCCGGCAATTCATATCCCTGCTGAAAAGAAAAACATTTACTTATTTGTTGAATAAAATATGTTAGCCCAGAATGTTTATAAAATACAAAATATTGGTTGTATAAAATCTCTAACATTTAAAATTTTAATTAAACAATTAAAATGAGAAATAATGGATCAAGGAAGGGAACTGGACAATGAATCTTTGTACATAATGAAAATATAATGAGTTAAGAATATTAGGAACAAAGATAATTTGGTAATCACCATTGAATTAACCTATGGAGGGCAACAATTTCAAATTCCTTCTCTGTGCAATATCTTGTTAGATGATTAAAAGACAATCAAACAAAGAAAATTATAGTGCATCTTTTCAATGTCAAGGCATAAAATTTATGTTACACATATTAGAAATAAACTTGCTACATTAACAATGACCCTGGATTTTATAGTATATGTTGTGATGTCTGCCTTTTCATTTCTTTTTTTTTATTTTTTTTTTTTATTTAAACACCTTGATTACATACATGATTGTGTTTGGGTTTCAGTCATGTAAAGAACACCACCCATCACCAGTGCAACATTCCCATCACCAATGTCCCAAGTCTCCCTCCTCCCCGCCTGACCCCCGCCTATACTCTAAACAGGCTCTCCATTTCCCTCATACATTCTCATTATTAGGACAGTTCAAAATGTAGTTATTTCTCTAACTAAACTCATCACTCTTTGTGGTGAGCTTCCTGAGGTGAGCTGGAACTTCCAGCTCTTTTCTCTTTTGTGTCTGAAAATTATTATTGCAAGAATGTCTTTCATTTTTCTTAAAACTCATAGATGAGTGAGACAATTCTGCGTTTTTCTCTCTCTCTCTCTGACTTATTTCACTCAGCATAATAGATTCCGTGTACATCCATGTATAGGAAAATTTCATGACTTCATCTCTCCTGACAGCTGCATAATATTCCTGGAAATCGAGCTCCCATACGATCCAGCTATACCACTCCTAGGAATATACCCTAGGAACACAAAAATACAATACAAAAACCCCTTCCTTACACCTATATTCATTGCAGCACTATTTACCATAGCAAGACTCTGGAAACAACCAAGATGCCCTTCAACAGACGAATGGCTAATTCAGGTTCTATCCTCAGAACTCCTTATGTTTTCCTGAGCCTCATTAGGAGTGATTTCTAAGTGCATAGCCAAAAGTGAGCACTAAACACTGCCAGATATGCACTCCCCTCCCCACAAAACGTAACTTAAAGAATATGAGAAAAGGAGCAGGAGGAGCATATATAAAAGAGGGATGGCTGAAGAGCAAGATTCTTTGAGCATCTGAATCCTCTTTGAAAGGTCTGTTTTCCTGCTTGTATTCTCCAAGCTGGATCTCTCCCTGGTGGCTACTCTCTGGCTGGGGGTAGTTAGGATTTTTAGAAAGGGTGTCTTTACAAAAGATTAGACTCTTTTCTCATGGATTACTAGTAGCAGTTCTTGACCACTCCTATTTCTGCCCTCCTACCACACACCTCTCTACACTTAACATTGGAAGAGTTAGAGGACAACTTTATCCTACAAGTTTGGGGAGTGCTTCTGGGCCACGCATAGGTTTTTCATGCTTCATACCCCAGTCATTCCATAGCAAAGCTTTTGTTTCATAACCAGTGTCATCTAGGCTGTGATGTTCTGGGGAGCCTTCGTGTTCTCTGTGCAGACTGCCCAGTAAACAGAGCAGGCACAGTAGGGTATAACCATTGTTCAGGAAGTACCGAGAGAAAAAAATGTGGGCGTTTGCACCTCTTTTCCTTTTTGAAGGACAATAGGTAATCAGGTGTCTTGTAGGGTTCTTTGCTTGGTAAAAACTTTTTTCCAAGCCCTGTTCCCTTAGCAATTGTTTGTTTAAGATGATTTCTTCAGAATTGCCTGTTTATGCCTCTGGAAAACAGTGCTTTGTGTTTTCTGTACAAGGTGTCCTCTTCAGGAGACAGGAAGGAACCACTGCTCATCAGGACACTGCACATCTTGTTGTTCTAATCACAATGTGTGTGTGTGCATGAGAGAGAGAGAGAGAGAGAGAGAGAGAGAGAGAGAGAGAGAGAGAGAGAGAGAGAGAGAGAGAGAGAGAGAGAGAGAGAGAGAGAGAGAGAGAGAGAGAGAAAAGAAAGCACTCTGAATCAGGGCATTTTAGTCTTGATTAGTTAGGGAATAGTAGCCATGTAAGCAGTAATGATTGTGCCTTTTAAATTCTGACTATGTCTGTCTATTGTATCTGAGGAAAATTGAAGGGAGGGACTACAGGCTACAGACAGGCCCCCTCATCCACCTTCTTTCATACAGAAAGGAGGCATGGTCACTCAGCATGGCCAGAAACAGGGCACATTAAACTGAAAGTGGTGCCCCTTTCTCTTTCTGGGAGTTTTTAAAATCTAGTTCTAGTAAAGTCCTTTAAAAATAAAAGCATGATTTCAACAGAGAGTCTTTAAGATGTTCATAATTAGTGATGTATTTCAACAGTCCTGTGTGCCCCAGTACTGGAATAGGAGTCAAAGCAACAAAATGGTGCATAAACAGAAACTGAATCTCAGGTTTATTTGGGTTCCTGAGGAGAGAACACAGCTCCAATATTTTGGAACCCTGCATCTTTAATTGTTTAATTTCACTGTTTTAACTTCCATTGAATCACCTTGCTCTTAAGACATTAACTGGGCATTTGTGTAATCTTTTATCAAAAAATATGTGGAGGAAGAAACAAAGCATGAAGTCAGTTCAGGACCATGTGGATGACTAAGGTAGGGGTGGGATATATAGGGATAGTCACTTTCCCCCTTAAGAGACACACATTGATGTAGAGGTCTCAGAAAGCTGCTGATAAGGCAGACAAGAATCCAAATAGCACTGATGGTGTTCCTCAGTCATTGCCAAGTGCCCTTCCACCAGCATCTGAGAATGGCCCTGGGCAGGCTTGCAGTGAACATCTAGTATTTATTTGATCTAGTGACAGGGAGCCATTAGAACTATTGACACAGCATGTTTATATGCCTGTAGGCAGAGGTCGAGGGAAGGTGGCACTATCCAGGCACCCAGGCACCAAGCATTTGGGTATTGAAAGGGCTGAGCAGGAAGAACTGGGAAGAAGCGTTCTGGTTAACTTTATGGCAAAAAGGATATTTTTCAAGAGCATTGGCAGAGAAAGGTGGTGAAAAGAGAAAGAGCTTCCTGGTCACATATCCTTGTGTGTAGTTCAGAGGAGCATGGGAAGTTTCCTAAGCAGGCATGGGAGGCCTGATGATGACTATCTTGGGGAACAAGATAGTTCTAGATGGTAACAGAGATGGCCAAAGTACTCTCCATTCCTACTTCTTTTTTTCTTTTTGATATAATTTTTATTTTGACCAAAGTGGCTTACATATCTTTCACAGTAATATTTTAGGTACATATTAACAATGTGTCAGGGGAATTCCCATCACCAAAGTTGTCCTCCCTCAACCCCCGTTCCCATCTTGTATCCCATATTCCTCACCCTCACCCCCTGAGCTGCTAGTATAAGTGGTCCTCTCTGTGTCTAGCTTACTACTTAGTGATCATACAACTGTTTGGTCTTGATACCCTCCATTCTTTCCCCTTCTATTTGAGAGGCAGTAGTAGATAGTTCAAGTTATGTGGTTTTGTTTGAAGAAAAGAAGAGCAATAAAAAGGGGTAAAAATCAAATAAGCTGAAAATGGGCGGAGTGCTTTTAGAGGCTCTTGACCTTATTTGAGAGAGAAAAGGGAAAAAGGAAGTGAAACATCACGATCTCACATAAAAAAATTCAGTGAGCACTACAGCAATAAAGACAAGCACCACGTAATAACCACGGTCCTGAAATGACATAACAGCGCCAAAAGGAAAAAGGGAGATGGCCAAAGTACTCTCACCCACGAAGTGCTGTTATCTCTGTTTGAAGTCCGGATCTGCTGCAAATTGAATATGTCTTGCAAATTGTAAAGGGCAGTGTAGCTGTTCTGAGCTAAGTTTAAGTTATTTGTTTTCTTTAGAAGCCACCAAAGAACAGGGCCAGTCATTTCTTTATACCACTAAATTAAGGAAACTTTGTTCCAGTCTATCTTCTACTTCACCCTTGGAGCCAGGAATGAAATTTACTAAAACGAATAAGTTTGCTCCCTACCCCTGCAAAACCTTTAAATATTTTAATACATTTCCCCAAAATGATACCAAAGGATAGATTCTATAAACTTCATATGAACTTGTGTCTATTTCTAAAACTATTTCTGCGGCTTGTTAGGCAGGAGGTGCACTGCCTTTCTCTAAACACTGTGATCAGGTAGGGATTCAAGTGGGAGTTAAAACAAATAACAGTCAGGCCCAGGGAGATATAGTTCAGAGGCTTGAAGTGTGTGCGAGGTGTGCACAAGTTTCTGAGCTCAATTCCTGGCCAACAAGCACCATGGTGGCCCTCAACAATGCTTGACCCAAACACTGAATTGCCTAGTTGTATTGGCTGAGTATTACTGAGTGGCCTTTGCACACCAGAAACATGGCCTGGGAATTGTTCCTAAAATATATGACCACCCTATTGGCATAGTGGAGAAACTTCTCTTCACCTCTCCATATAAAAATTGTGATAAAAATGCCCACCTAAAAGAGTTGTGTAAATTAAATCAGTGAATGCATATAGAAATCAGAAGAATTGGTAGCAAAAATAAGTGACCTGAATATAGGAGTTATTACTAAACCAGTCTTAGGAGAAGGAGGCAAGGTGCCTATTCAAGCCACCAATCTGGAATCAGAATAGAGTCCTGATCCATTTAACAAGGTAATAGCATACATGCTAATGCTTTTTAAAGCATGTTATAAAAGTTTCATTACATAATGAATTCAACTTTGGGGGAAATGTCAGCCTCTTACACAAAGAGAAGTCATACTTTTGCCAAATTCATACTTTGACATCCTAACCCACAGATACTCTTATATAATTATATTTGGAGGTAAGTTCTGTAGAGAAATATTAAGTTGATGTGTGTTATTTAGGATAGTCCCCACGTCAGTATGACTGGAAGAGGAAATTGGACACAGATATGCACCACTTGGAGGAATGTACCCTCACTACTAGAGAACCCAGAGAACAGATGAAACACGGAAAACGTTTAAAAAGAAGTCAAACCTGTCCAGACATATTAAAGGTCCTGCACCACATATCGTGAGCCTCTCCTTGCTGATGCAACCCTCCCATGTGAGGTTAATCTTTGAATGACACAATTGACCCTACTCCAAACAGGAGGCAGACCCTTCCCTTCTGCACTCAATTTCTGCTGTATTAATGAGCCAACACCATAGCTCCTGATGTGTGCAGCAGCAACCTTGATCTACTATTAGTAGTAAATTTTATCTATTCAGAAAATTTCACACTGTTCACTTTTATACTTCCTGTAACTGTGAAAACAGGCAGAGAAGGGAAAGAGCAACCTCCAGTCTAATATTTCAGAATCTCCCAGAAGGTCTGACTACAAGGACTCACTCTCAGCACAACAGAAACACTAGAAACCTACTGGGAAAAAACACATAGAAGCCCACCAAATATATGAAAAAAAAAACCAAATAACTCAGAAGTTACAATATAGATGACCAACTTTGTAAATACTCAGGAAATTACTTTAATGATACCATAATGAAGACATTTAATGAGTCCAAAGAAATGTCACAGTCAGAAAAGCATAATAAAATATGAGAGCTGAAATGAGAAAAGTTCATGGAAAAATTAAGAGTATGGTAGGTGATATAAAAACACTCATCAGAATCTCTTAACAGATGTATAAGAGCAGTTAAGGAAAAGAAGTTCCAAGATGAGATGGAGGAAATCTCTAGAAAACAACAGAGGATGGAAAAAAAGTCTTAAAAAGTGAACAGCACACCAGAGAACTATGGGAGGAGCTCAAGAGGTATAACATAAGAATCATTGGTGTCCCAGAAGACAAAGAAGGTGAATTTGATAAAATATGCATAGTGAAATAAATTGTTAAGATTTCCCCTAATTGAGAAATATAGACAACATAATATAATATACTCAAAATTCCCAGTGAAAATAGAATCAACTAGGAAAACTCCAGGATACATTGTGCTTAGAATGACAAAAACTAAGACAGAGACAAAAATATTAAAAGGTGTACAATAAATAAAGGACTTTACATAGGAAAGAATATTCATAATATTCACAGCAGATCAAATGAGATTCTGTGAGTTAGAAGAGAATGGATAGATATAACTTAATGAAATGAACATATCAACTATATCCAGCCAGATTGTCATTCAATCTGAAGGAACAATATAGAGCTTCATAGTCAAGCAACTGTTTAGAAAATTTATAACTTAACACCCAGTTTTGCAAGAAGCATTAGAGAACATGCTTCTTTAGAAGGCAGGACAAACTTCCCAGCATGTGGCACTTGAGTATGACATGAAGTCATAGAGTTTATGTTTTTCCTCCACTAGATTAAGAAAGGTATGTTTAGGTGGGATTGAGATGCAGTGGACCAAAAAACAGATTTTTAAACCAGATCGCGTGTAAATGGCCCCTTCTTCAACCTGTCTCCAGCTGCCGTGGGTCAGAAGCCCCCTTCCTTCTGGCAAAGCTATGTTACTATTATATCATAATGCCTTTCCTTTCAGGAAAGGAACCTTGATGCACAAGATATGGTGGATGATACTACATAGGGTAGACTCCTCTTACAGTGCTCACTACCATATTGCTTAGTACTCTAGATGTGAACATTATGTTTATTCTAAAATGCTCCATGCACATCCTAACCCCAAAAGCTTCATTTAGCCAAGTTCACCTCTGCTATTGACAATGTGCCTAGAAATTGGAAAACCTTTCCCTCTGATGTACTGGCCCAATTTATTTATTTTTCTGTATTATTTTTCACTTCTTTTTTAAAATTTATTTATTTTTTCTTAATTCAACTATTTATTATTTTTTCACTTTTTAAAATTTATTTATTTTTTCTTAATTCAACTATTTATTAAGCACTCTGATCCATCCCATAAGGGTCAGACCTCCAACTACAATCTATGAATAGATCTCTAATGTCTGTCTATAAGTGGGTGTAAATTTGTATGCAGTGCACTACTCTATGTTTGCCTAATCTATATTGTAAACAATCCATGACTATATTGTATATAGTCTCTCTTACATATTATCTCTCTTCCCCTCCATTCAGAACTGCTTCTATCCTCTCACCCCCTCAATCCTGATCCATTATCTCTCCCTATTTAATCCTCTTTACTTTCAGTTCTTAACTCATTAGGAACCGAGACCAACCCTCTGCCCCAATAAGCTGCCACCCTGCTCCCAAAGCCCCAAAGTGAAAGGATACCGTCTCAGCCCCACATCTCTCACTGCGGCAGGAAGCTGCAACCACTACTCCTGATCATACATTTCTATGAGGCCCTTTTTCTTACACACACCTTCAATGTAGACTGTAGATTCCCTTACCATTTCTCAGACTCAATAAGATCACAGTATGAGATGAAAATGTATCTTGAATCTCATCTCCCCCCACCCCCAAAGACTCTCTCAGAAGACTTGACGGGGATATCTGTATTTTCTTTGTATGTTTAATTCCTTAATATTTATGCCTCATAGTGTGTTTATTTCCAAATGTAAAGATAACCTCCTCCATCCCTCCCTCTTTTGCTTATATTTTGCTTGTTTTTTTTGTTGGTATTTGTTGTTTTTTGTTGTTGTTTTTTGTTGTTGTTATGCTTAGTATGAAATTCTAGTAGAAAAGTCTTGCTTGGTCAAAACCAGGGCACAGAGGTTGTATAGCCTGTCATTTTTACCCACAAATGCACCAACAATATAATATGGCATCATTCTTTTTTAGTGCATAGGCACACTAAAATGGGGAAATCTTATGTATAGAAACAAGTTCTTATCTACTAGGGATAAGAACCCATAAAGTTTATAATACAGGTGCACATCCAGCCCTGAACATTTGTCATGACCTCATGTTATCAGACATCAACATTCCAACCCTCGAACCCTGGATCCCAACCTTAGAACTGACACAATTCCCTTCAACAACACCAGGAATTAACTCCCCCCCTCCCAGGAGTCCCTAATAACGCTCTGGCACTAACTTGCCCAGAGCAGGTTCATAGACATCCTGATGATGAGGAAACAGCAACAACTTGATCTAAGGGCAGGTTACCCTACCTCATCACTTAACGGTGAGATTAAATAAAATGATACTCCATCCTTTAATCTGTGCAAAACCCAAGATCACTAATTATAGAAGACTGACTACAACAACCATGACTAAGCAGAACTTCTGGAACCATAAAGAAAGACTCTGTCCTAGACTTCATCCTAGGATCTATGCAAAATCTGAAATCTCTAATTACAGAGGACTGACTTTGACAACCACAACTGAGCAGAACATTTCCTGGTACTGTAAAAGGCCCAAGAATAAACAATGAACATGTCTGGAGCCTATAGTTGCTCCCACGGCAGTATGCTTCAAGGGTAGAGAAACCCTGTATCTCTTAGGCTAAGGGAATTTCTTTTCTAATTCCCCGAATACTTACTGTGCCTATACAAAAACAAAACAAAGAAACAACCAAAAAATAATCTTGCCACATCAGTCCCCTCCCTTCTTTTTTTCCTCTTTTGCTTTTTTGTTCTTTTTTTGTTTTTTAAAATTTATATTTATAACTTCTTGACAGGGTTTCCCACCTGCTTTCCTTTTTTTTAACAGAGCCATAGAACATTAATCATCTTGTTCTGTCTCATATTTCTATGTCTTCCTACACATTGAGAAAATAAAAGTGGATGGTACCAGGGGCAAGCAGAATCATGAGTACTTTTTTCCTAACTTTGTTGTATTTTCAGTATATATGTGTTGCGTTAAATAATTAACGATGGTGGTGGATGGTGAAGGATGGAGGCCTTTGTCCTTAAACCCCAACCACGTGGCTTCATCCCCCATCAACTGTCGGGTCTGGGGTCCAGGAAAGCGACGGGTATTGAACTCACTCACAGGCAGGCATCAGGAAGCATCAGCTTTATTCATGCCCTATTCACCACATGTGTGTGGCCTATCTCATAACCTTTCAAGCACAGCCATTCTTAGCCCTGCATCTTAACTCCTTTCAGCCATCTTCCCTTTTAGCTCCATGCCAGCCAAAAGTGAGAGAGCCCAGCAGGGCAGAAGGGCCCTAATCCCCTGGGTCAAAGGCCTTATCTACCTTTTCCAAGACCCCTCCCAGGAATGGGCGGGGTCTTGCAGGTAAGGTCAAGTTACCTAGGAAATATGGGTGGGGGATGAGGCTTCATATATGGATCATTCTCCATGATTGACTACATGCTGGGCTACAAAGAAAACTTATGTAAAATTGAGAAAATAGAAATGGGATCAAGTACCCTCTCATCACAATATTTTAATTATGGAAATGAACCACAAACCGAAACCGGGAAAAGCTTAAACACTTAAAACTTAATAATACATTATTAAGCAACCACTGGGTCAAAGAGGAAAGCAAAAGAGAAATTAAAAAATTTCAGGATAGAAATAAAAATGAAAAATAAAAGCAAGCTACCAGAACCTATAGAAATAATAAATATGGTACTTAGAAGGATGTTCATTGTACTAGAGGCTTTCATTAGAAAAAAATAGCAGGTACAAATAAATGACCTTACCTCAAATATCAAGAAACTATCAAAAGAACAATTGATGCCCAAAGTAAGTTGATGAAGGGAAATAATATAAATCACTATGCTAAAGATGAATGAAACCAAGAGTTTGATTTTTGAGAGAATCAACAAGATTAAAATGTCCCTAACTAAACTCAGGAAGGAATAAAAAGTAAAACTGATAAAAAAAAAATCAGAAATGGAAAGAAAGAAATTACAATTAAACCCATGGAATAAAAAAGAAAATACAAGATTACTACAAATACCTCTATGACACTAAATTGGAAATTGGAAGAAATGGATCAATTTAAATCATCCCCAAGAACAAAAGCCAGGGGCCAGATGAGTTCAACAGTAAGTTTTGACTCATAAATACTCACAAGAAAATGACAACCAACCATTGGAGGAGGGGGAGAGATAAACAAAACTTTCACAAAAATTACTTACAGATATGTATTTCAAGAGTACATGAAAAAAAAATGAAAAAAAATTTGTATCACTTAACACTAGGGAAATGTTAATCAAGACAACAAGGTGACACCACCTCACACCAGAGTCTAGACACATCAAAAAGAATCAGTGTTGGCATGGATGTGGGGGGAAAGAAACCCTCATGCAAAAAACTAAAATTGAGCTTTTATATGAGCCAGCACTGTCACTTCCTGGCATTTATTCCAAGAGCCCAAAAACTCTATTCAGTAAAGACATTTGCTCCCCTGTGTTCAATGCAACCCTATTCACAATATCCAACATCTGTCTGAGACTAGATAACTGGATAAAGAAACTATGCATAAAGAAAGTATTTTTGTCATTTTTATAATTATATAAAATTATAGATTCTTACAGTTTTATATCATTTATATAATTATAAAAATGACAAAATAATTCAATTTGGTTCTACATAAGTGGAATTGTAGGGCATACGAGTAGTTCAAGCATTTGCACATGTTCTTAGAGAAACAGTAATACTACAATCTTGGAGAAAATCATAGCTACAGGACATTATTTTTTCCTCTACTACTTTAGACTAACAAGACTCCATGAATCTTTTGCTCTGAAACTATCCCCACATTTTAGTGGCTATCTGGGAAAATATTCAGCACTGCTATAGAGACAAGAAGTGGCTCTTATAAGAATGTTTGGTTTCTATTGCATACCAAGAGCATCACTTCTGTGATGCACTCTAACCCAAAACAGCCTGCTCCTAGAAGGCAGCATTGGCAACTCTGACTTCTCCTGGAAACTTGGTGTCTTGGTGTTTTCCCCTTTTTTATGTGCAAGAGACAAATTAGTACTGTATTGCCTAGTTCTTTTTCCCCTAGTATCATTGGTATCAGGCAGAAGGGCTGTAATTGTGTTTTGTCACTTAGGAGAGAGCTTGGGTAAATGAGGACTCTAAGTGGACATGTGAATCAATGACTTCCCAAGAAATTAAGACTGAGCTTTGGAGAGGAACTGGAGGGCAATGTAGTTGTGTAATCCATATGAGATGCGTAGGTTTTGAGTTTCCAACCCCAAGTACAGCTTACTCCCCAGGCATCCAGGTTAGCTAGTCAACTTGTAGTGTCAAACCTCAGGTAAGAACAAACAGAAGGA
Source organism: Suncus etruscus (assembly GCF_024139225.1). Taxonomy (NCBI): domain Eukaryota; kingdom Metazoa; phylum Chordata; class Mammalia; order Eulipotyphla; family Soricidae; genus Suncus; species Suncus etruscus. The sequence goes on along the minus strand of NC_064851.1, from coordinate 79,809,842 downwards.
GACATGAACTTTTCCCCTGAAACACAGCAAACTTTTCTCAACCTCAAAGACTAATTTTTAAAGAGTCTGAGCAGATTGATTCTTCTCCTACCTCCACATTTTTAGTTAATTAGTACTAGATGCAGAAGTAGAACTACTGTTTAATGCCTTTTCTCCTATTCTCCTGTATTTTTGTGTTTAATAGCTTTATATTCATTAGTTGAATTTTTTGCTAAGAAGAGAACCTTAGAAGAGAATCAAGAAAGTTGATTCTATCTGATTGAAACTGATAAGCAGACCAGAGTATGAATGTAGCCTTCTGAGAATCATGTGCACACCTTAACCAATGAGATATTTCTATGTCAGGGTCTATACTTAGCATTAAAAAAATGGAATATGAAAAATTAACTCTACCCTCAAGACATTCAAAGCCAATGAGAAGAAAACTAAAGAAGTGACCTCAGTTATCATTTTTCAATACTTTACTTTTATTTCTATGAAATTCTATTTTTTGGATTTTTAGATTGAGTTTTCTTTATTTGAAGCCATTAGATGGATGGGGCATTATAGAGGGCCAATTAATAATTGCATGGGAGATATGTTACATGGCAGAGAGAAAAAAGAGTCCCTTTCATTTGGGAATGAACCAAGGAATTGGCAGCCTTGTGGAGTGGGGCATGGGTGTGTGTGTGTGTGTGTGTGTGTGTGTGTGTGTGTGTGTGTGTGAGTGATATTCCTTAGGGAAGCTAACATCCAGGGGTGCGTGCTACTGATAATCAGAAGTTATATGTGGAGCAAGGTTAAACATTCTGTGTGTGAGAGAGAGTTCAGAGACATCTTTGCAATTAAGCTTCTCAAGTCTCCAAAGTTTTCAAATTTGTGATAAAAGGAAGTCAAGAACCAACAATTTTAAGATATAAAACCAGAAATGTTTTAAACATTGATGAAGCAGATGAAAATGTGAATTTATTCTTTATATTGGGAAAATCTCTAAAAAGTTAAGTTTTGCCTTTCTGTTATTTGCTGAAACAACCAGGAAGGAAGAAGTGAAGATTATTTTCTTCCTAAGCAAATATTAATGATATAATGCATATTACCACTAATAAATATATGCAAATGTTATTCATAGTTACTTTTAAAATTTTTATTTAAAGCATTCTGATTTACTAAATTATTCATAGTTGAGTTTTAGACATACAGTGTTTCAGCACCAATCCTACCATCTCCCTTCACCAATTTCCCAGAATCCATCCCAAACCTCCCCACACTCCCAGCCCTGCCATCTTAATAGACACCTTTTAAAGTTTGGGTCTCTTAATTTCAGTAATGTTGACTCTGTGGTTTGGATATTTAGTTCTGTCTTTCCTTATCACCACCAAAGTAGCATGACCCCTGTCCCCATTCTTTCATATCTGTCTTTCATAGTCTCTTTATATCAGATACTCTCTTTATTATTTTATTTAATAAGAGTTGCAAATAAAATTTGCAAATAAGGTTAATAAATAAATAAGACCTTCACTCCTCATCCAAATTTTATATAAGGTGTTAAAGTTCTAAATATTGACTTCTGTAGGATATTTTAGTAATTGTGAAAAGTGATGAAAAATTGAGAGGCTGCACAAACTCATGTTTCTGTGCTCAGGAATGACCCCTGGCAGGGCTCAGGGACCATACATGATACCTGCATTTCAAACTAGAGTTAGCTGTATGCAAGGAAAGCGCCTTGCATCCTGTACAATCTGTCTGGCTTTTGGAGAGAATCTTCATTGATTTGTGGATCATACCTGGCAGTGCTTGGTGCTAGTCCTGGTAGTGGGCAGGGAACCAAACTTGGTACCAGGGATTCAATCCAAGTGTCGGCCACATATAAGGCAAGTACTATTTCTCCAACCTTTGGAGAAAGCGTTATGTTTATTACCAGTGGAAAACAAAAGTCAAGACCATGTTATCCTGAGGACTCCAAGAATATCATCTCAAGGAACTGATTTTTTAAATGTGATATTAAAAATGAGAAAATTGGGAGATGATCATGCTAAGTAGAACAAGTCAGGAAGAGAAGGAAAATTACTCAGTGGTTTCATGTACATAAAACTTAAATAACTAAGCAAGATTATATTAAAACTATGGTGATTACTGTTAGAAAGTTTGAAGGGAAGTGGTTCAGGGTTTTTGGGGGAGTGGAACAGCACTGAAACTCTAATGGTTAGTGCTGTGAATCTTCTACATGTAGAGAGGTATAAAGTTATACCTTTAAAAATTTTATAGTATTGTTAGCCTGTGATAAATTATGACCAAAAAAGATGAAATGACATTAGCTAGGTGATTAAAAGGAGACATCCTGGCTCTTTGTATACCAGGTCCTTCTCATGATCTCAGAAGGCCCTTCTGCCTTTATCTATCTTTATAATTTAAGTGAGCTAGATAGGAAGGTTAAAGACTAGCACTTCATTTATATAACCTCATTTGAATGAATTAAATTTTTAAAAGCTGAGTTTACATGTGGAGTAATTGAGGCCCTAAGAAGCTAAACAAATTGCCTAAGATTATGAAAGTAGTAAATTCTAGGGCCAAGATATCTCCCAGATTTTCTAATGTACAAGCACATATCCTGTCAATGTTTTTAAGGCATAGCTTACAGATAGACTCAATAATGACGAAATGATTCAAAATATAATACTGGGAACTATTTTAAAATGGAAAAGTTTAATTTTTGAAATCTTAAAAATATATTTTGACGTAAATGATTCCAATAAATGACAGCAAACAAGGCAAATAAGGAGAAACAGGGCCAATGTCAGCATTAGACATTGCGGGTAATAATAGTTGAACCAACTTTTGCCAACCAGCAAGGAAAAGTAAAGAAAGCATAAGAAATCAATAACATAATTTTAGTGTTAGCTGCATTTAAGTGAGACAGCTCTGACTCATTCAACATGTGATGTCAGGCCAAGCAGCTTATAAGGGGCAATAATGTATCTTGGGGACAAAATGGAAAAGGAATGATAAATGTGATTATGTCACATCTTGCTGATATTTCTCTGTGGGTGAGGATAAAAACCATCAAAAGGTATCATCTTATAACCCTAAAGAATCTTTCTTAAACCTTTGAACAGGACTGAGCATGCATTATCCTATCAAAGAGGTCAAGGCAAATTAATGATAGCTAACAGGAGGTAAATTCTGGGCATCAAGAAATGGGAAAAACTTAGGGACTAAAACAATAAGAGTAATCTACAACTATATAAAGAAAGAAGGAAGTAACTAATTGCCAAGAAACAAAGAGATTCTCTAATGGTTTTAGACTTCTGCTCATATTGTAATATTTAGAAAGGGCCTTCTGTTGTATCAGTTTAATCCTGTGTTGTATGCTCTCTCTATCTCTGTTTGTATATACACATATATACACCTATTCTGATCTTGGGTTCATTCTTTTTTTTTATTTCATTCTTAAACTTCTTGATCTAATATCTATGCAAGACTTGTTTGGCGCTGCTATTGGGAGAGAAGACCAAGTGTTTATTTGGTCACATAATTGACCTTGCTAGTCTCCAAAAGACAAAGTTTGACCCAACTGTCCCCAAACCATGCAATAAAAATTGGATAGAATTTTTTTTTTACTATCTTCTTGCATTTGTCATTATCTTTATTGAAAAGCCTGCTTCCTCCAACACTACTGAGTGCTTTCCCTATAGGATAAAATTTCTGTTATTTCCATTACTTTTCTGACTACCAATTCTCTCTGCAGAATTGCACAAAACTTGGATAAGAGAAAAGGCATCTTATGAAACTGGCCATTTAAGCACCTTCTCTGTCTGGGTAACAACATGGGTTCTTGGCCCTGAGAATTCAAGTTCTTAAGGCATCTGGGCTGAGAGACCAGAACAGAAGGGAGCTGTTACTATGGCCCAACTCCTTATTGTCTAAGTCTCTTAGACTTCTTCCTTCTCCCGTCCTCTTCTCAAGTAAATGGGGCCATAGAGGCTTATTAAATAAACAATTTTCTTTGAAAATTTAGTCTTTTTACCATGAATGGGGTAAACTCATCTACACTTACAGCTCAAACTCTCAGGAGACTGGGAGCACTTCATTTCTACTGAAAGATTAAGTATGTTACAGGATATAAAATAATATTATTCAACAAGAAAGCCCCTAGATGATTGATTCTCTTTTGCTTTATTGAATTATTTTAATAGCAAAGTTATTCATGCTTGTTATTATAAATAAGAATGAGCCTTTGAGAAGCTTTTATTGGTCTCCAACTCCTCAGTACACCCATTCATTGCCACTAGAAAAGTCCATCCCAGTGTGGCATGTGTCCTTTTAAGCCTTTCTAGTGTACCTAGATATTTTAGCAAAAGTTAAATTTTATTTATTTAATATAGCTTTATATACTTCATAATATATATTTGTATATGTTTTGGCAAAGGTCCACTTCCAAGCTCTTGAAGTGAGTGGCGTAGGTTGAAGAGGAATCCCCAACCTCTCCAATTTGAAATAAAGATTTTAGTATTCCCTTCATCCTATGCATTTCCTGGGATCAGTGTTTCTCACATTACCCTGGCCATCTGCTGCAGAAACAAGATGAGAAGAGCAGAGAAGACATAGTTTGGGAATAGGTTCCCTAGAACCTCTCTGTTTCCTGCTTCATGCTCTCTGCTTCCCAAGAAGTCAAAGATCAAGTCAGTGGCATCCTTGAATCCCTCTTTGGTCTGAGCTTGTTGAAGACATGAGGATAGATTTAAAAAGACAACTGTGTGAACACTGATTTAAAGCAGAACCTGGATATTTCTAACCAAGCAGAAGAAGCTGCGGAGAAGATTGTTCTCCTTTGACAGTTGGTTCTGGAATATTCTACAACTGATGACTGAGCATGAGTGGATTATTCAGGACTCTTATTCTCCTCTACCTCCTGCTGAGGACAGTGTCAGGGCTCATTAGCACCTCCACTAGAGGCCAGCCCTTGCTGTGAGCAGAGGTGAGAGCAGTCAATTTTGCAACTCATTAGCAACTCTGGGCAGAGAGTGGTGGGAAGATTGAACCTATTGGTAAAAAGTGAGACTGCTTCTCCAGGGACTCATTTCTCAGTGTTAGTGCTTTTGCCATCAGTCACCCAGAGTTATCTGCTGGTCTCACAGAGCACTGGGAGAGAAGCTAATTTTAATTCTTTTAAAAATATTTTTTATTTGTGAGCCAGAGCACAGTGAGTCGGGTGCTTGCCTTGCATGCAACCTATGAGAGTTAGGCCCCCCCCCACCAAATCCTATATGGTCCCCAGAGCCCATCAGGAGTGATTTCTGAGTGCAGAGCCAGGAGTAACCTCTGTGCTCTGCTGGGTGTGGCCCAAAAAACAAAACCAAAAAAAAGTTTTACTTGCAGCACTGGGATTTGTTGTTAATGGTTGGGTTTCATGCATGCCCAGTTCCAGTACTATACTCTCCAAAATAGTGTTTGTATCTTTTACCTTGTCTCAGGGACTCCTCTACCCCTACTCCAGTCACTGCCCCTGGCCTTGGAAAGCTCAGATTTATAGACCAGTTCTCTTGTTCTGTTGTCTTTGACCAGTTGTTCCCATACTATGCTTCTTCATATTCCACATATGAGGGAGATTATTTGTATCTGTCTCCTTCTTCCTCCTGACTAACTTCACTCAGCATGATGCCCTCCAGCTTCATGCATATGCAGCAAATTGCAAATTGTGTTATTTCATCATTTCTTTTGGCTCAGTAGTATGAAGGAGGAAGCAGCAAAAGCCCGAGAGAGAGGGGCAGCAGAAAACTTAGCAGAAAAGCACATGTGAGGAAAAATACTCATGGTGGAGAAAAGCCATAAGGGAATAAAGCAAGCTGACCCTGATGAAACTTTAACTGACTACTTGTGAATTATTTCTCCGCCATTATCTTGCATCTTCAGACCTGTTCACCTGAGGAGTTAGAAACATGGTGCCTGGGGCAGCCTCACCCAACATCTGGACTTAATACATTATATTTTTTCTATATATTTCATTATATTTATTAATACATTATATTTTATAAATTAAATCAACACTGTGACTCTACTACAGCCTCTTTGCAGAATTCTTAAGTACATGTCCATACCCACAAAATTTTCAGGACAAGTGTCTATCTCCATCTCACCAGCCACAGAGTCACAGATGTTAATTGTGTTGCCCAAAGTCACGTCAAGACCACTACTCTTTCCCTGACTCTCATGGTAAATGGGAACACAGGAAGCTTACAGAACAGGGAGGAAAAGGGTCTCTCTTACCTAGTGTGGAATTAAGGAGATAAGAAGGACATCAAAATGTAGCTCCGAATGCTACAGATGAGTGCCAATCCTTCTAAAAGGAGGCACCAATGCATGGAGACAGCAGCCAATAGCAAAGTTAGGTAGAAAGGATTTTTTTCACATGCCTACTCACCTTTAGGATAGTAATTTGTCTTTATAATATGTGGCTCCTTTGCTACTATGGCATGGAAGACACTGTGACATAAACCAGACTCAGAGCACAGAAGGTTGTCTGATATCCCTTTCAGGAAGGATCTGAAACAGATAATTAGAGGTAAATTGGAAGGAGAACAGAGCTCACCAAAAGAAGGGAATGGAATGGGTTAAGAGGGAGGATAGAGTTTCAGTCAGGAACAATGAGAAAGTTCTAAATGTAGACAGCAAGGGGATATTCTCAAAAAATTGCTGTTCAAAAATAAATAAAATACATTTTTGTTTGGTTAAATCAATGATCTCATAGGGATTTTCTGAAACAGGGTACATGATAATAAATACTTGAGGAAAAATACAGGTGCCACATCTTTGAGGTGATGTTGTCAACTTTTTTACTCTTCAGTTCCTGTATTTGATAATTTACAAAACCAGTATTTCAAGCCAGACTGTACACTTATTTTACTAGAAAATTCTCCTGGGGCAAAGCAGCAGCAAAGACTGTTTGGAATTAGTGGAATGTGTTGGAAACTTTTCTGGGGGTGAATTGCGATAACTATGCACATCAAATGCATAAGCACTAACACTATAGTAATTAAGTAATCCAAACTATAATTTTTTTCCCTGTGAGTTTTACCAAGGGGGTGAGTTGGAAGGTAAGAGGGGATCTTGAGACATTGGTAAAAGGACACTGATAGTATGTGTGGAACTGGAAAACTGTTTGCCTTGAACTGTTATTAACAATATTGTGGGGGGTTTTTTTGTTTTGTTTTTGTTTTGTTTTTGGGCCACCCCCGGCGTTGCTCAGGGGTTACTCCTGGCTGTCTGCTCAGAAATAGCTCCTGGCAGGCACGGGGGACCATATGGGACACGGGGATTTGAACCAACCACCTTAGGTCCTGGATTGGCTACTTGCAAGGCAAACACCGCTGTGCTATTTCTCCGGGCCCGTTTTTTTTTTTTTAATAACTGGATCATATGGGAGATCAATTTCTAGTTTGAGAAATTTTTTTATTATTTAACAAATTTTTATTTAAACCCCATGATTACAAACATAATTGTAGTTGGGTTTCAGTTATAACAAGAACATCCCCCTTCACCTGTGCAACCTTTCCATCACCAATGACCCCTCTTTTTCCTCCCCCACCCCCATCTGCATTTGAGACAGGCTTTCTACAAACAATATTGTTAATCGTGGTACCTAAATAAAAAATTGAGGTAGGGAAGACTGTCATAAAATTTTTCATAGATTTGAACATTAACAAAATAGACAATTGGTGTTACATATGTACTATCTAATGAGCCCTGTAACTCTCAAAGACCAAGCAATTTCACAATCTAGTTGAAGCAAAATTAAAAAATACTGATAGAATGGGAAATAATTCATACCCATAGACATACAAATGACTTTTATCCAATAGACCTATAACAGTTATCTGCCAAATGGAAAGACACCAATAAGCATGTATTTTAAGAAATTAGTTTTGCACTCATTAGGAATTTAATTTCTGGGGATGGAGAAATAGCATTTGCCTTGCATGCAGCTGACCCAGAACGAACCCAGGATCAATTCCCGGCATCTCATATGGTCCATAGAGCCTGCCAGGAGAGATTTCTGAGCACAGTGTCAGGAGTTACCCCTAAGCGAAGCCTGGTGTGGCCCAAAACAAAAAACAAACATACAAAAATCCCACAAAAATAAAAGAAATTTATTTCAGCATTCTTCATCACATATATGACACACAAGAAACACACAAGATTGTTTCTCAAATTCTTCTTTGAGACAATTTTAACATTGTACTAATTCTCAACCAATGAGTCAAAATTCATCAAATAAAATGTTGTGTTAATTTTATATTTACATGAGAGTATAATGTTCTATTTTAAATGTTTTATTATTCTTATAATTAGTTTTTGTTTGGGGCCTTACTGGCAGTGCTCAAGGGTTACTTCTAGCTTTGCACTCAGAAATTACTTCTGAATTACTTCTGGAATTACTTCCCGGCAGTACTCCATGAACCACATGGGATACTGGGGATTGGAGGTTGGCCATATGCAGGGCAAGACCTTTACCTACTGTCCTATCTCTATAGCTCTGATAATGTTCTTTTTGAAGGTTATTCCTTAGGAAGTTAAATTGAGAAGATGAACAGACTTCACACCTCATACATAGTGAGTCTTCCCTTCTCTAGCCATTCTGACATCCGAGCTCATCCAAAACCAGTAAATAAAAAAATAGGATACCCAGGAACGCTTAAATTTCAGATAACTAGTAAATACATGCTAAGTTTAAGAATGTCTCACACAACATTGTGTAAACACTAAAAGTGTATTAACTAACTATAATTCAACTATAAATGAATATCCTATAATTTTATTTGACAATTCTACTCTCACAGTCTCAAGGAGATAGACATAATATAAAAATAAACAAACAAAAAAGATCAAATATATATTGTGTATCAGGTATTTTGGTTAGCACTTTTATTACTCAACTACCCTATGTAAAGTAGATACCACTATACATATATTTTTTTGTTTGTTTGTTTGGAGACTATACCATATACCAAGCAATACTAAGGAATTAATTCCAGCTCAGTGCTCAGGATCACTCCAGGCATGCTCAGGGAATAATGGAGTCCTTGAAAGGAATCTCGGTCTCTAATATGCAAAGCATGCACACTAGGCCTTTGAGCTATCTCTCTCATGCCATGATAAGCATTTTTCAGTAAGCAAATGAGGTTCACAGAAACCAAGTAATATGGCCAATATATCCCAGTCAGTTAATAATAGAAGTCTGGTTCCAGAGTGTGGCTTTTTATTACAATATTGCATTGTCGCTAACTGTTCTACACATACTGAAGTGGTAGAAAAATGACTGTTCATAAAGTAGTTACAGGGATGGGCAAAGAGATGACTAAAGTCACAGTCAATGAACTTTTGTACCATGCAGATAAACTCTTGTATTCTTGCATTCTATATTTTCTGCAATTTCCTTGCTTTCTAGGATCACAGTTCTATCTTTAATTTTTGTTTATAGAACCTCTCAGAGCCTGTTCAATATATTTAAATAAAAATATCCTGATTCTTAAAGGTGTAAAAGAAAGTTTGTGTTTTGTAAAAAAGAAACATAGGTAAAGTAATTAGGAAACAGTGAAACTAATTATCTGTGAAAGTGGGTGGGAAGGTGAAGAAAAGTGTAGAAAGGAGTAACATTTCTCTGAACATATCATTTGATCTACTTTTGATTTTGGAAATACGCTAATGTTTTTGTTTATTTATACATATAACTAAACCAGCAAGGATGGGGACTAAAAGAATTGAATTTAAACTGAAACAAATGGTTACTTTCAAATGAATACTACAATCACAGAGAAGAGAAAATAAGAAACTAATTCAATTAGTTTTTTAATACAGTACTTTAATGATATGCTTCAGTCAAAAGACAAAAAGATCTACCAACATCTTTAATTCTGACTTAGGTTTGCCATTTCTAGAGGTGTGATGTAGCAGTTCTGAAATCCTTTCTGTGTAGCTAATCATCTTAAGCGTATATCCTGTTTTAACACCCAGAACACACACTCTGCATTCCCTAAAACCCTTACCTTGTGTTTGTTCCCTAAGCATAGAAGCACACACCCTGTCATATCTTACCTGATTGGCTGACAGAATCCGCACTCTATTCTCCCCTAATATAAATATCCATTTCCCACCTACAAAAACTGAGTCACTCTCCTGAGGTAGCTGGTAGATGCTTCTTTGTGAGTATTCTACTTGCCTGAAATCCAACCTCACCAGTGACTCTGACCTCACTAGTAACTTCTACATGTTGGGATTTGACTCTACTGGCTACATTTATATTTTTGTATGTATAATAAAACTGATAAAGAAAATAAATAGTTTTATTTGGAAGGAGGCTTTGGGATTCTTACTATAGTATGCAAGAATGAATATGAATCCAAAAAAAAAAAAAAAGCGAAGTGGTTATTTTGGACTCTAACCAAAAGTGTAGGGTATCCTCAATAATAAAAGAATAGATCTTGAATTTTATTTACTTGTAGGCCACACCTAGTAATTCTCAGGGCTTACTTGTGACTTTGTGCTCTGTGGGGCTCAGGATAACTTGTGGTGGGGTTCACAAGCCAGTATATGGTGCTGGGGATTAAATGTGGATTGTCTTCATGCAAGGCAAGAACCCTACTCGCTGTACTATTGTTTCAGTCCACAGATCTTGATTTCTTTTTTTTTTTCTTTTCTTTTTTTTTTGGGGGGGGAGTCACACCCGGCAGCGCACAGGGGCTACTCCTGGCTCTACGCCCACAAATCGCCCCCGGCAGGCTCGGGGGACCATGTGGGATGCCGGCATTTGAACCACCGTCCTTCTGCATGCAAGGCAAACACCTTACCTCCATGCTATCTCTCTGGCCCAGATCTTGATTTCTAATGACCATTTCACTACTAAAGCTTCCAGGACTTTTGTTTTGTTTTGGGGTCACACCTGGTCGCACTCAGGGGTTACTCCTAGCTATGCACTCAAAAATCACTCTTAGCAGGCTCAGGACCATACAGAATGCCAGAAATCAAATCCAGGTCAACTGCATGCAAGGCAAATGCCTACCAGCTCTGTTATCGCTCTGCCCCCAGAAGTTGCCAGGACATTTTAAAGAAACTGCTGATTCCATGATTAAGTATATAGTTTCTGAAAGTAAGAATTAGGAAATGATGGATTCAAGTTTTGAGTCTCACATTAGGTATTTCTATTATGAAAAGTTTGAGTATCAAGACCAATAAGAAAAGTGATCATAAGGATAGTGATAAATCATGAATATGTCACCAATTTTTTGTGAACTAAATAAGTGAGGAAGAGATGAAAGTTCTTTAGAATAGGAAGCTAGCTATAAAATGTAGGTTAGGATATAGCATTTGAAAAGCAACATATTATAGAATCATACTTCTCACTAGCTAGGCAAGAATCATCAATGAATGCTAAACTTCTGGATCAATGTCTCATTCTTCCCCCAAAGATGACTTATTTGGGAAAATAGTAACATTATAGGAGAAACACTTTCCTGACACTGCCGTAGCCAAGAGATCAAAGTTAACATCAGCAATAATGGAATAAATCTATTCCAGTGTGGTTTCTATTTGATTCCTGAGAAGGATACTAGATTGCTTAGATGTCTGATAATCTGGCTGAAAACATAACTAAATATAGTCATACAAAAACATCAGACAAATCCAAATCAGAGACATTCTACAAAACAACAGGCCTATATTCTGTTCCTCAGAAATCATATATATTATGAAAGACAAAGACAAAATAATGCTGAATAATTCCCAGATTAAATTAAGTAAAAGACATGACAAGCACAGATTTGGAAGAGACAGAAAAATATCTCTTGGATAGGAGAGAAAATTTTTATAAGAGACATTATTTAGATAATTGATTAAATTTAAATATAAATTATATTTATTTATTATATAATATTACATTAATGTTAACGTTCCTGTGGTTCTGAAGAAAATGTCTTTATTTCGAGGGCATATATACTTGAATATATAAGAGGAAAGGGTAATTCCATGTGCCATTTTCTTTTGTATATTATCATTCATTACAGAGAGAGAATCATTGATTCACTTCATTGAACCATATGCAATGTCACTGCACAATTTTTGCAGCCTTTTCAAAAGTTTGAACTTTACAGTTTCTTATAGTAAGTTTGTGGAAGCTTTACTTTACTTCCTTAGAGTAGTGGAATGAACACCAGAAATGCTGTGAACTGTGGCAGTAGGCTAGGCAGAGTACAGAGACCCTTTCCCAGTAGAGTGCTTTGGCCCTGGCCAAGCAGCTATGCTGAGCTGAGCCCCTCACATAATCAGTGACATCTCAGAAAGGTACTGCCCATTCAGTGGCTATGCTAAAAATCGGGGTGGCACTTGATCTAATGTCTTATCCACTTGAGCAATAATTGATGCCTCTTGGAGCTCCAGTTTCAGTCTGTCAGCTCTTGTGTACACATTCTGCCTGGGTCCTAACTTCCTTTCCACATTTCTCTATTTCTTCCTAAGCAGTCTACAAACATTGGGGTTGGAGTTTGGGGCTCTAGTCACTTTTCCTTCCTGAGACAGATGCATAGTGTGGGCATGACTCTGGCAAGGCCACAAGGGGCACTACCCAACATGTGGATCTCAGGACACTTGCCTGTCTTACCGACTCTACTTGCTGCCACTACCCTTGGAGTGGCCCCCCACCCCTCAGGCTCTGTTCCAAGAATTCCCAACCATGTTTGGTTTCTCAAACACCTAATGTGACTCTCTAGGAAAACAGTTTTCCTACCCCAACAGACAATCCCTCTTCTTTACTGTTCAAGATAAATTGGAAAACAAAAATTTTAAATAAAAAAAAATGCCTGGTCCTTTCTTGACACAGGCCTCAGAAGAATGGGCATCCTCCATTTACCCCTGAACCAGGGAAGCTATCTATGAAACATCCAAGGTTTTTTATAACAACACCTGGAAGCAATCTTCTACCAGGGAAGACCCTACCATAGCTCTGACATCGACCTGCTCAAAAGAGACTTCCCTTAACACTAAGAAGACTTGACAACAACAACAACCTGCTTACAGGACAGTGTTCTCTGCATTGCCCTTTAATTGTGAGGTGAAACGAGAGGATGCTCTGCACCATCCTGACTGCAATATAGGAGATGCATATTCCAGGATCTTTAATACAGAAACATGATACCAACAACAGAGACTGTGTGAAAATAAAAGTGTATTGGTACTACAGACAATGACCTGGATTGGACAAACTAGTTTGCCTGGAGCCTAGAGTTGGTCTTATGCCAGGAAACTTCAGGGGTAGGATCTCATTGTATTTGGGCCAAGGCTTTTCCTTTCCATATCCCTCATATTTTGGTGGGCCTATGCAAACAATAATTGCCACTCTAACACTGTTTTTACTGTGTTCCTTTGACTCTAATTCTTAAGAAAAACAACCCACTTAAACTTTTGATGTTAACTTAAACTAATATGCATGTGCATAGAAATGTTAAAAAAGTACTATGCCTTCAATGTTTAAGGAGTTACATAAGTTTTATGTCTTTAGATTGCTTTGTGTGCTGCTAAGAAATATTATGTACTACAATGTGGGGACTTGAGGGACAAAGTAATTGTGCATGGGTTCTGTTTTATTTTTCTTAATGTTCTTTGGCTGAAAGTTCAAAGTTAAGATATCAGCAATGGGACTACTGAGAATTCTGTTTATGGGTGATTGTCCTTCCACTGTAACTTTACCTTGTCCTCTTTCTTTGCATCTTTGTTCTTATAATTAAAAATAAAAATTAATAAAAAAAAGAAAAAAAGAAAAGCGAGAAGAAAAAGTTCAGCAACAAGAAAATTTATAAAATTTATTATATCTCACAGGGACGTTATTAAGTCATTGTCAGGAGGTTGTTGTTAGTTGATCATTATGTTACATTTTTTTGTTTCTGAATATTAGATGGCTTCAAAAACACACTGGTGTCTGAATTAGTGTGTTTCTAAGGGGAGGACAGCATTAAAAAATTTGGGGTTGCTGTGCTTCTCTGTCTTTTCTGAATTCCTGAAGCTCTCCTCAGAGCCCTGGGAAGCAAACCCAAAAAAAACTGCATCCTGAAGCTGCCCAGTGAGTGAGTGAGTGAGTGAGTGAGTGAGTGAGTAAGAAATGGCTGGCTCAAAATACTCTTCAATAGATGAATGGCTAAAGAAACTGTGGTACATATACACAATGGAGCCGTCAGAATTATGCAGCCGTCAGAAGAGATGAAGTCATGAAATCTTCCTATACATGATGTACATGGAATCTATTATGCTGAGTAAAATAAGTCAGAGAGAGAGAGAACGTCACAGAATGCTCTCACTCATCTATGGGTTTTAAGAAAAATGAAAGACATTCTTGCAATAATAACCCTCAGACACAAAAGAGAAAAGAGCTGGAAGTTACAGCTCACTAATGAAGCTCACCACAAACAGGGAGGAGTTTAGTTAGAGAAATAACTATGTTTTGAACTATCCTAATAATGAGAATGTACGAGGGAAATAGAAAGCCTGTCTAGAGTACAGGCAGGGTTGGGTGGGGAGGAGGGAGATTTGGGACATTGGTGATGGGAATGTTGCACTGGTGATGGGTGGTGTTCTTTACATGACTGAAACCCAAACACAATCATGTATGTAATAAAGTTGTTTAAATTAAAAAAAAAAAAGAAACATTTTGGAGGCCAAAAAAGAAAGAAATGGCTGGCTGTGGGGGTTGCCAGGTGGAGTGCTGATTGCTCTCCTGCGGAGTTTCTGCCCTGCTGTGCTTTTTCTGAGGAAACTGAGGACCTGAAGGGAGCCCTGTCCTGTGCTTCTCTGTCTTTCCTGAGTTCTTGAAGCTCTCCTCGGAGCCCTGGGAAGTGAACCACCAAAAACTGTCACCTAGAGGTCCCAGAAGAGCATGACCACTTCGCTTCGCTTCGTGGCCGTGCACTCTTTCTAACCAAAAACCCCACTACAACACACAGGAAAAACCACACTACTAGTGTGACAATGGGGAAAAGCCACAGGCAAACACCATGCACAGAGAATGAAAACAATAGCTTGGATGACCTAAAAAATTCCAACCATCTGATTAACCTCTCAGATAAGGACCTTAAAATAGAAATAAAAATATGGAAGATGTTTGTAGAACTCAAAGAAAGCATAGTTCGATCTGAACAGAACAAAAAGACAGAAATCAGAAAACTCCAAACTGAAATAGCAGATCTGAAAAACATGGTAGCTCAACTGAAAACCTCGGTGGATGACCTCGACAGCAGGGTAACAGCAGCTGAGGACAGATGGAGTACAGGAAGATGAGATGCAGAAAAACTGAACACAGCAAAAGAAACTGGAAAAGAACCTTAGGACAAACGATCCGGCAATGGAAAAAGTACTCAAGGAATGCGAACAGATGAAAATGGAAGCCTTTGATAAACTCAACAGAAACAACATAAGAATCATCAGAGTCCCAGAGGCCCAGGTAGGAGATCTCCAGGAAGAATCTGTCAAAGACATCATCATAAAGATACTCCCAGAGTTAAAGACTAAATGCAATCAAATCCTGCATGCCCGAAAAGTACCAGCTAAAAGAGACCCAAAGTAAAACAACCCAAGACACATCCTCGTTACAATGACAAATCCCACAGATAGAGATAGAATACTGAAAGCAGCAAGATCAAAAAGGGAAATTACATTCAAAGGAGCATCCCTAAGACTTACCGCAGACATATCACAAGAAACTCTCAAGGCCAGAAGACCGTGGTGGGATATTATGACAAGACTGAATAAAATGAATGCCTCACCGAGAATACTGCACCCAGCCTGACTCACGTTCAGGTTTTGAGGAAGGATACATAGCTTCATAGATAAACAGCAGCTTATAAACTTCACAGATGAAAAAACCAGCCTTACAGGAAAAATCAAAAAGTCTACTTTAAGACAAGACAGATCAAAAAACACAGCAAACTTATCTACAAAGATGACATTAAATCCTATGACAATCATCTCCCTCAATGTCAATGGACTAAATTCACCAACTAAAAGACACAGAGTGGCAAAATGGGTCAAAAAGATGAATCCAACCTTCTGCTGCCTACAAGAAACACACCTGAATAGTCAAAACAAACATAGACTCAAAATCGAAGGCTGGAGGAAAATCATTCAAGCAAACAACACCCTTAAAAAAGCTGGGGTGGCCATATTAATATCTGATGACACCAACTTTATACTCAGAAAAGTGGTAAGGGACAAAGATGGACACTATGTACTAATCAAGGGATATGTGCAACAGGAAGAAATCAGACTATTAAACATATATGCACCCAATGAGAGACCAGCAAATTATCTAATACAGTTACTGACAACTCTGAAATAAGACATCAATAACAACACAATAATTGTGGGAGACCTCAACACGGCCCTAACAACACTTGATAGGTCAACCAGACTGAAGCCCAACAAAAATATATTAGCCCTGAAAAGAGTAATGGAAGAAAGAGGACTAGTATACATACACATATATATATATATTTATATATATACACACATACACTATATATATACACTTGGATATATCCAAGTTTTTTGGGATGAAGTGTGTATATATATATACAAATATATATCCAAAAAACTTGGATACACATTCTTCTCCAATATACATGGGATAGACTACATGCTGACACATAAAACATACATTCATAAAATCAAGAGGATAGATATCTTGCAGGCTACCTTTGCTGACCACAAGGCTCTGAAATTAGATGTGAACTACAAAGCTACACAAAAGAAACACTTTAACAATTGGAAAATAAACACCCTGCTACTGAACAACCAGTGGGCACGAGATGAAATCGAAGAGGAAATCAAAACTTTCCTGGAAACAAATGACAATGAAGACACAAATTGCCAGAATCTATGGGACACAGCAAAAGCAGTTCTGAGAGGAAAATTTATAGCTCTACAAGCACACTTCAGGAAGGAAGAAGGGGCATACCTGAATAACTTAATGACGCAGCACATAAAATTAGAAAATGACCAACAAAAGGAAGCAAAAATAGGGAGACAGAAGGAAATAACAAAGCTGAAAGCAGAAATCAATGAAGTGGAAAACCATAAAACAATCCGAAAGATCAACGAAAGCAGAAGTTGGTTCTTTGAAAAAATAAACAAGATTGATAGACCATTGGCAAAACTTACAAAGAAAGAGAGAGAAAGAAACCTGATAACCCATATTAGAAATGAAAAAGAAGAGATCATGACAGGTATTGCAGAGATCCAAAGGATAGTCAGAGACTACTTTGAGAAACTTTCTGCTACTAAACATGAGAATCTAGAAAAATGGAAAAATTCTTGGACACTTATAACCCTCCACAGTTAAGTAAGGAGGATGTAGCATATCTAAACACCCCCATCACTACTGAGGAAATTGAAACTGTAATCAAACATTTGCCCAAAAAGAAAAGCCCAGGCCCAAATGGATTTCCTAATGAATTCTTTCAAATCTTTCACGAGGAGATACTACCAATCGTTGCCAAGCACTTCCATGAAATTGAAAAAACAGGAACACTCCCAAACAGCTTTTATGAAGCCAACATCACCTTGATACCAAAACCAGACAGAGATGCTGACAAAAAAGAAAATTACAGACCAATATACCTGATGAATGCATATGCAAAGATCTTCAACAAAATCCTGGCAAAAAGGATCCAATGAATCATCAAGAAGATCATACACTACGACCAAGTAGGTTTCATCCCAGGAATGCAAGGATAGTTTAACATCCTTAAATCTATCAACATCATACCCAACATCAACAACAAGAAAAATAAAAATCACATGATCATATCAATAAATGCAGAGAAAGCATTTGATAAGGTCCAACACCCATTCTTGATCAAAACTCTCAGCAAGATGGGAATGGAAAGAACATTTCTCAATCTAGTTAAAGTCATTTACCACAAGCCAATGGCAAATATTATCCTCAATGGAGAAAAACTAAAAGCTTTTCCTCTAAATTCTGGTACAAGACAGGGCTGTCCGCTCTCACCACTCCTCTTCAACATAGTATTGGAAGTGCTTGCTATAGTGATCAGGAAAGAAAAAGATATCAAAAGAATCCAGATAGGAAAGGAAGAAGTCAAGCTCTCATTGCTTGCAGATGACATGATACTCTACTTAGAAAACCCTAAAGACTCTACAAAAAGCTTCTAGAAACAATAGACCCATATAGCAAGGTGGCAGGCCTCAAATTAACACACAGAAATCAATGGACTTTATATACACCAATAATGGTAGGGAAGAGATGGACGTCAATAAGGCAATCCCATTCACATTAGTGCCACACAAACTCAAATACCTTGGATTCAACTTGACCAAAGACGTGAAGGGCCTATACAAAGAAAACTATAAAGCCCTGCTCCAAGAAATAAGAGAGGATACATAGAAATGGAAACACATACCCTGCTCATGGATTGGCAGGATTAACATTATTAAAATGTCAATACTCCCCAAAGCATTATACAGATTTAATGCGATCCCCTTAAAAATACCCATGACATTCTTCAAAGAAGTGGATCAAACACTTATGAAATTCATCTGGAACAATAAACACCCTCGAATAGCTAAAGCACTTCTAGGGAAAAAGAAAATGGGAGGCATTACTTTCCCCAACTTTAAACTGTACTACAAAGCAATAGTTATCGAAACAGCATGGTATTGGAATAAAGACAGACCCTTAGATCAGTGGAATAGGCTTGAGTTCTCAGACAATGTTCCCCAGACATACAGTCATCTAATTTTTGACAAAGGAGCAAGAAATCCTAAGTGGAGCAGGCAAAACCAATTCAACAAGTGGTGCTGGCAGAACTGGTTAGCCACTTGCAAAAAAGTGAACATAGACCCCCAATTAACATCATGTACAAAGGTAAAATCCAAATGGATTAAAGACCTTGATATCAGACCTGATACCATAAGGTATATAGAACAACACATCAGTAAAACACTCCATGACACTGAGAGTAAAGGCATCTTCAAGGAGGAAACTGCACTTTCCAAACAAGTGGAAGCAGAGATCAACAGATGGAAATACATTAAGCTGAGAAGCTTCTGCACCTCAAAAGAAATAGAGCCCAGGATACAAGAGCCACCCATCATGTGGGAGAAACTATTCACCCAACACCCATCAGATAAGGGGCTAATATCCAAAATATACAGGGCACTGACAGAACTTTACAATTCTGGCACAAGACAAGGCTGTCCTCTCTCACCACTCCTATTCAACATAGCACTGGAAGTACTCGCTATAGCGATTAGGCAAGAAAAGGATATCAAGGGAATCCAGATAGGAAAGGAAGAAGTCAAGCTCTCACTGTTTGCAGATGACATGATACTCTACATAGAAAACCCCAAAGACTCTACCAAAAAGCTTCTAGAAACAATAGACTCATATAGCAAGGTGGCAGGCTACAAAATTAACACACAAAAATCAATGGCCTTTCTATACACCAATACTAATAAGGAAGAAATGGACATTAAGAAAACAACTCCATTCACTATAGTGTCACACAAACTCAAATATCTTGGAATCAACTTGACTAAAAATGTGAAGGACCTATACAAGGAAAACTATAAAACTCTGCTCCAAGAAATAAGAGAGGACACGCGGAAATGGAAGCACATACCCTGCTCATGGATTGGCAGGATTAACATCATTAAAATGGCAATACTCCCCAAAGCACTGTACAGATTTAATGCGATCCCCCTAAAGATACCCATGACATTCTTCAAAGAAGTGGACCAGGCACTTTTGAAATTTATTTGGAACAATAAACACCCTCGAATAGCTAAAGCAATCATTGGGAAAAAGAATATGGGAGGAATTACTTTCCCCAACTTTAAACTTTACTACAAAGCAATAGTTATCAAAACAGCATGGTATTGGAATAAGGACAGGCCCTCAGATCAGTGGAATAAGCTTGAATACTCAGAGAATGTTCCCCAGACATACAATCACCTAATTTTTGATAAAGGAGCAAAAAATCCTAAATGGAACAAAGAAAGCCTCTTCAACAAGTGGTGTTGGCAAAACTGGGTAGCCACTTGCAAAAAATTGAACTTAGACCCCCAGCTAACATCATGTACGAAGGTAAAATCCAAATGGATTAAAGACCTCGATATCAGCCCCAAAACCATAAGATATATAGAACAATACGTAGGTAAAACCCTCCAGGACATTGATGCTAAAGGCATCTTCAAGGAAGAAACTGCACTCTCCAAGCAAGTGAAAGCAGAAATTAACAGATGGGAATATATTAAGCTGAGAAGCTTCTGCACCTCAAAGGAAATAGTGCCCAAGATACAAGAGCCACCCACTGAGTGGGAGAAACTATTCACCCAATACCCATCAGATAAGGGGCTAATCTCCAAAATATACAAGGCACTGACAGAACTTTACAAGAAAAAAAACATCTAATCCCATCAAAAAATGGGGAGAAGAAATGAACAGACACTTTGACAAAGAAGAAATACAGATGGCCAAAAGACACATGAAAAAGTGCTCCACATCACTAATCATCAGGGAGATGCAAATCAAAACAACGATGAGATACCACCTCACACCACAGAGAATGGCACACATCACAAAGAATGAGAATAAACAGTGTTGGCGGGGATGTGGGGAGAAAGGAACTCTTATCCACTGCTGGTGGGAATGCCGTCTAGTTCAACCTTTATGGAAAGCGATATGGAGATTCCTCCAAAAACTGGAAATCGAGCTCCCATACGATCCAGCTATACCACTCCTAGGAATATACCCTAGGAACACAAAAATACAATACAAAAACCCCTTCCTTACACCTATATTCATTGCAGCTCTATTTACCATAGCAAGACTCTGGAAACAACCAAGATGCCCTTCAACAGACGAATGGCTAAAGAAACTGTGGTACATATACACAATGGAATATTATGCAGCTGTCAGGAGAGATGAAGTCATGAAATTTTCCTATACATGGATGTACACGGAATCTATTATGCTGAGTGAAATAAGTCAGAGAGAGAGAGAAAAACGCAGAATGGTCTCACACATTTATGGGTTTTAAGAAAAATGAAAGACATTCTTGCAATAATAACTTTCAGACACAAAAGAGAAAAGAGCTGGAAGTTCCAGCTCACCTCAGGAAGCTCATCACAAAGAGTGATGAGTTTAGTTGGATAAATAACTACATTTTGAACTGTCCTAATAATGAGAATGTATGAGGGAAATTGAGAACCTGTTTAGAGTACAGGCGGGGGTCGGGTGTGGAGGAGGGAGACTTGGGACATTGGTGATGGGAATGTTGCACTGGTGATGGGTGGTGTTAAGAAAAAATAAAAAAAAAAAAAAAAAAGAGACTGAACTTCGCTGGATCTCAGATGCCAGCACCCTTCTGCCTCTCTACTCTGCTGTCCTGCATTTTTGGCCTGATTTCACCCTTGGTGCGGCTCATCAGACAGCCTGCCTTCCTGTGAACTTTCCGGGGAGTCTGCCTTCCCGTGAGCCTTCCGTGGAGGTGAGTCGACATGCCCAGAAAGGGAGGAGCCACTGAACTTCGCTGGATCTCAGATGCCAGCACCCTTCTGCCTCTTTACTCTGCTGTCCTGCATTTTCGGCCTGATTTCACCCTTGGTGCGGCTCATCAGCCAGCCTGCCTTCCTGTGAACTTTCCGGGGAGTCTGCCTTCCCGTGAGCCTTCCGTGGAGGTGAGTCGACACGCCCAGAAAGGGAGGAGCCACTGAACTTCGCTGGATCTCAGATGCCAGCACCGTTCTGCCTCTCTACTCTGCTGTCCTGCATTTTTGGCCTAATTTCATCCTGGGTGCGGCCCATCTGCCAGCCTGCCTTCCTGTGAGCCTTCCGTGGAGGTGAGTCGACACGCCCAGAAAGGGAGAAGCCAGAGGAGCACGGTTGTTCCACTCCCCTTCGCGACGGTGCACAGCATTTAGCCAATGAATACAATCACAACACGTAGAAAAACACGCAGTACTAGTGTGACAATGGGGAAACAACATGGGCCAGTGCCAGACATAGAGAATGAAGATGGCAACTCTGATGACTTGAACATGATCAACCACCTAGTCAGTCTCTCAGATAAGGAGTTTAGAGTTGCAATATGGAACATGTTCAAAGAACTCAAACAAAGTATAGAAGAGAAAACTAAAAAGAATCAGGAGAATATGAAGATAGAAATGAGAAAACTCCAAATGGAAATTCCAGATCGAATAACAGGTCTGAGAAACTCAGTAGATGAATTGAAGAAAAACATGTTTGAGATTTCCCACAGGTTAACAGCAGCTGAGGATAGAATCAGTACACTGGAAGATGAGATACATAACAATTACATACAGCAGAAGAAATTGGAAAAAAGCCTCAAAGCAAATGATCAAACAATGAAAAAATTACTCAAAGAATGGGAACAGATGAAAATAGAAGTCTATGATAAGCTCAACAGAAACAACTTAAGAATCATTGGAGTCCCAGAGACTCAGGAAGAAAATCTCCGGGAAGAATCAACAGTCAAGAACATCATTAAAGAGAAACTACCAGAGATAATGAATACATGTGATCAAATCCTGCATGCCCGAAGAGTGCCAACTAAAAGAGACCCCAGAAAAAACACCCCAAGACACATCCTAGTCACAATGACGAATCCCATAGATAGAGACAGAATTCTGAAAGCAGCAAGATCGAAAAGAGAAATTACATTTAAGGGAACATCCTTGAGATTTACTGCAGACCTGTCACCAGAAACACTCAAGGCCAGAAGGCAGTGGTGGGACATAGTGACAAAACTCAATGAAATAAATGCTTCGCCTAGAATACTGCACCCAGCAAAACTCACTTTCAGGTTTGAAGGAACAATACATAGTTTCACAGACAAACAACAGCTCAAAAACTTCACAGACTCAAAACCATTCTTAAAAGAAAAACTGAATGGCATACTTTAAGACAAGGCTTACCAACAGACACACCAAACTTTAATATAAAGATGGCACTAACTCCCAGGACAATTCTTTCTCTCAATGTCAATGGACTAAATGCACCAGTTAAGAGACACAGAGTGGCTAAATGGATCAAAAAACTCAATCCAACTTTCTGCTGCCTACAAGAAACGCACCTGAATAGTCAGAACAAACATAGACTCAAAATCGAAGGCTGGAGGAAAATCATCCAAGCAAACAACACCCAAAAAAAAGCAGGAGTGGCCATATTAATATCAGATGATGCAAACTTTATACTTAGGAAAGTTGTAAGGGACAAAGATGGACATTTTGTATTAATCAAGGGATATGTACAGCAGGAAGAAATCACCCTCCTAAACATATATGCACCGAATGAGGGGCCAGCAAAATATTTAATACAACTGTTGACAAATCTGAAAAATAATATCAATAACAACACAATAATTGTGGGAGACCTCAACACGGCATTGTCAACACTAGACAGGTCAACCAGACTGAAACCCAACAAGAATATACTAGACCTGAGGAGAGAAATGGAAGTAAGAGGCCTAGTAGATATATACAGGACACTCCACCCCCAGAAGCCTGGATACACATTTTTCTCTAATGTACATGGGACATTCTCTAGGATAGACTACATGTTAGCACACAAAACATATCTCCATAATATCAAGAGGATAGAAATTTTGCAGGCTGCCTTTGCTGACCACAAAGCCCTGAAATTATATATAAACTACAAAGGGACACAGAAGAAAAATTTTAACACCTGGAAGTTAAATAGCCTCATACTGAATAATCAGTGGGTCCGAGATGAAATCAAAGAGGAAATCAAAACCTTCCTGAAAACAAATGACAATGGAGACACAAATTATCAGAACCTATGGGACACAGCAAAAGCAGTACTGAGAGGAAAATTTATAGCTTTGCAAGCACACATCAGGAAAGAAGAAGGGGCATACCTGAATAGCTTAATGACGCAGCTCATAGAATTAGAAAGTGCTCAACAAAAGGATCCAAAAATAGGGAGGCAGAAGGAAATAACAAAGCTGAGAGCAGAAATCAATGAAGTGGAAACCAGAAAAACCATCCAAAAGATCAACGAAAGCAGAAGTTGGTTCCTTGAAAAAATAAACAAGATTGATAGACCACTGGCAAAACTAACAAAGAAAGAAAGAGAGAGAAACTTGATAACTCGTATTAGGAATGAAAAAGGAGAGATCACTACTGATATGGTAGAGATTCAAAGGGTAATCAGAAACTACTTTGAGAAACTCTATGCCACTAAAAATGAAAACCTGGAAGAAATGGATAAATTTTTGGAATCTTATAATGTTCCACGATTGAATGAAGAGGATGTAGCATATCTAAACACACCCATTACTATTGAGGAAATTAAGAAAGTAATCAAATGTCTGCACAAAAACAAAAGCCCAGGCCCAGATGGATTTACTAATGAATTCTTTCAAACCTTTCAAGAGGAACTACTACCAATCCTGGCAAGACTCTTTCATGAAATTGAAAAAACAGGAAAACTTCCAAATAGCTTTTATGAAGCCAAAATTACCTTGATACCTAAACCAGACAGAGATGCTACGAAAAAAGAAAATTACAGACCAATATCGCTGATGAATGCAGATGCAAAGATCTTCAACAAAATCCTGGCAAATAGGATTCAATGCCTCATTAAGAAGATCATCCACTACGATCAAGTAGGTTTCATTCCAGGAATGCAAGTCTGGTTTAACATCCGTAAATCTATCAACATAATACACAACATCAACAGCAAGAAAAATAAAAATCACATGATCATATCAATCGACGCAGAGAAAGCATTTGACAAGGTCCAACACCCATTCTTGATCAAAACTCTCAGCAAGATGGGAATGGAGGGAACCTTTCTCAATATAGTTAAGGCCATCTACCACAAGCCAGAGGCAAATATTGTGCTCAATGGAGAAAAACTGAAAGCCTTTCCTCTAAATTCTGGCACAAGACAAGGCTGTCCTCTCTCACCACTCCTATTCAACATAGCACTGGAAGTACTCGCTATAGCGATTAGGCAAGAAAAGGATATCAAGGGAATCCAGATAGGAAAGGAAGAAGTCAAGCTCTCACTGTTTGCAGATGACATGATACTCTACTTAGAAAACCCCAAAGACTCTATCAAAAAGCTTCTAGAAACAATAGACTCATATAGCAAGGTGGCAGGCTACAAAATTAACACACAAAAATCAATGGCCTTTCTATACACCAATACTAATAAGGAAGAAATGGACATTAAGAAAACAACTCCATTCACTATAGTGTCACACAAACTCAAATATCTTGGAATCAACTTGACTAAAAATGTGAAGGACCTATACAAGGAAAACTATAAAACTCTGCTCCAAGAAATAAGAGAGGACACGCGGAAATGGAAGCATATACCCTGCTCATGGATTGGCAGGATTAACATCATTAAAATGGCAATACTCCCCAAAGCACTGTACAGATTTAATGCGATCCCCCTAAAGATACCCATGACATTCTTCAAAGAAGTGGACCAGGCACTTTTGAAATTTATTTGGAACAATAAACACCCTCGAATAGCTAAAGCAATCATTGGGAAAAAGAATATGGGAGGAATTACTTTCCCCAACTTTAAACTTTACTACAAAGCAATAGTTATCAAAACAGCATGGTATTGGAATAAAGACAGGCCCTCAGATCAGTGGAATAAGCTTGAATACTCAGAGAATGTTCCCCAGACATACAATCATCTAATTTTTGATAAAGGAGCAAAAAATCCTAAATGGAACAAAGAAAGCCTCTTCAACAAGTGGTGTTGGCAAAACTGGGTAGCCACTTGCAAAAAATTGAACTTAGACCCCCAGCTAACATCATGTACGAAGGTAAAATCCAAATGGATTAAAGACCTCGATATCAGCCCCAAAACCATAAGATATATAGAACAATACGTAGGTAAAACACTCCAGGACATTGAGGCTAAAGGCATCTTCAAGGAAGAAACTGCACTCTCCAAGCAAGTGAAAGCAGAAATTAACAGATGGGAATATATTAAGCTGAGAAGCTTCTGCACCTCAAAGGAAATAGTGCCCAAGATACAAGAGCCACCCACTGAGTGGGAGAAATTATTCACCCAATACCCATCAGATAAGGGGCTAATCTCCAAAATATACAAGGCACTGACAGAACTTTACAAGAAAAAAACATCTAATCCCATCAAAAAATGGGGAGAAGAAATGAACAGACACTTTGACAAAGAAGAAATACAGATGGCCAAAAGACACATGAAAAAGTGCTCCACATCACTAATCATCAGGGAGATGCAAATCAAAACAACGATGAGATACCACCTCACACCACAGAGAATGGCACACATCACAAAGAATGAGAATAAACAGTGTTGGCGGGGATGTGGGGAGAAAGGAACTCTTATCCACTGCTGGTGGGAATGCCGTCTAGTTCAACCTTTATGGAAAGCGATATGGAGATTCCTCCAAAAACTGGAAATCGAGCTCCCATACGATCCAGCTATACCACTCCTAGGAATATACCCTAGGAACACAAAAATACAATACAAAAACCCCTTCCTTACACCTATATTTATTGCAGCACTATTTACCATAGCAAGACTCTGGAAACAACCAAGATGCCCTTCAACAGACGAATGGCTAAAGAAACTGTGGTACATATACACAATGGAATATTATGCAGCTGTCAGGAGAGATGAAGTCATGAAATTTTCCTATACATGGATGTACACGGAATCTATTATGCTGAGTGAAATAAGTCAGAGAGAGAGAGAAAAACGCAGAATGGTCTCACACATTTATGGGTTTTAAGAAAAATGAAAGACATTCTTGCAATAATAACTTTCAGACACAAAAGAGAAAAGAGCTGGAAGTTCCAGCTCACCTCAGGAAGCTCATCACAAAGAGTGATGAGTTTAGTTGGATAAATAACTACATTTTGAACTGTCCTAATAATGAGAATGTATGAGGGAAATTGAGAACCTGTTTAGAGTACAGGCGGGGGTCGGGTGTGGAGGAGGGAGACTTGGGACATTGGTGATGGGAATGTTGCACTGGTGATGGGTGGTGTTAAAAAAAAAAAAAGAAAAAGTATAAAAAAAAATCTACTATGAGACACATT
Organism: Suncus etruscus; assembly: GCF_024139225.1. Taxonomy (NCBI): domain Eukaryota; kingdom Metazoa; phylum Chordata; class Mammalia; order Eulipotyphla; family Soricidae; genus Suncus; species Suncus etruscus. The sequence continues at coordinate 79,782,716 of NC_064851.1, read as the reverse complement.
TATCCCCATTAGAAAAGATCATACCAGTAACCTACAGATACTGTGGCCACTATGACAAATATGTAAAATCACAGCATTCTACATTTCGGGATGGGATAGAGACCTTAAATCCATGAACCCTCCATGGACAGAATTGAGTTGACACTAAAATCTCAGTTTCTAAGATTAAACGGGCAAATGAATGGAGTGTTTATTTATGCAACTTCAAAAGGCTAGAGCTCTCATTCACCAGAAAAATAGAAAAATGCTTTCCAAAAAAAAGAAAAAATAAAAAAAAAGAAAGGAAAAAAAAAAGCTCTAACAGACAAGTTGTAATGTGTATCTGAAAGTTTTTGTATTTGTGCAAGGATAAAATAATGCTTATCCTATTTGAACTCTTAATATGTCAAGGAGTTACATACTGACTTGTTATGCTATGTTCTAAGGAGAGAGCATTTTAAACTCCTATCTTGTCAGATGACAAATTCCATGACCATGATAAATGTATGTACATGCACTTTGGAGTCACAAGGAATGGAGATACTGCTTCAGCTTTGCCACCCACATATCTTTGAGATCTTATTTTACTTGCACTCTGAGCTGTGTGTCTCTTCTCTAATGTGGCACTAATAATATATACTTTGTTATGTTGTAAAACATCTAGCCTTATACTTAGAATCTTGGAAGTGCAAATATATTATTATTACCCTTTTCCAATTAAAAAGGAGAAAAAAAAGAACTTTACAAGAAAAAAAATCTAATCCCATCAAAAAATGGGGAGAAGAAATGAATAAACACTTTGATAAAAAAGAAATACAAATGGCCAAAAGGCGCATGAAAAAAAATGTTCCTCGTCACTGATCATCAGGGAGATGCAAATCAAAACAATGATGAGATACCATCTCACACCACAGAGATTGGCATACATCACAAAGAATGAGAACAATCTGTGCTGGTGGGGACGTGGAGAGAAAGGTACTCTTATCCACTGCTGGTGGGAATGCCATCTAGTCCAACCTCTATGGAAAGTGATATGGAGATTCCTCCAAAATCTGAAAATTGAGCTCCCATTCAACCCAGCTATTCCACTCCTAGGGATATTCCCTAAGAACACAAGAATACAACACAAAAACCCCTTCCTCACACCTATATTTATTGCAGCACTATTCACAACAGCCAGGCTCTTGAAACAACCAAGGTGCCCTTCAATAGACAAATGACTAAAGGAACTGTGGAACATATACACAATGGAATATTATGCAGCTGTCAGGAGAGATGAAGTCATGAAATTTTCCTATACATGGATTACATGGAATCAATCATGCTGAGTAAAATAAGTCAGAGGGAGAGAGAGAGAGAGAGAGAGAGACAGAGAGAGAGACAGAGAGAGAGACAGAGAGAGAGAGACAGAGAGAGAGAGACAGAGAGAGAGAGAGACGCAGAAGAGTCTCACTCATCTATGGGTTTTAAGAAAAATAAAAGTCATTTTTGTAACAATCCTTAGAGACAATGAGAGGAGGGCTGGAACACCAGCTCACTCCATGAAGCTCACCACAAAGAGTGGTGAGTACAGCTATGGAAATAACTACACAGAGAACTACCATAATCATGTGAATGAATGAGGGACTGGAAAGCCTGTCTAGAGTACAAGTGGGGGTGGGGTGCGATGGAGGGAGATTTGGGACATTGGTGGTGGGAATGTTGCACTGGTGAAAGGGGGTGTTCTTTACATGACTGAAACCTAATCACAATCATATTTGTAATCAAGATGTTTAAATAAAGAGAAAAAGTTTTTAAAAATTTGGTGTTATGCAGCCCAGGAATTCCAAAAAAAAAAGCCTGGTCCTTTGGGTAGTGTTGAAAATAACTTTGTACTGCAGAGATATTAACACCATTAAGTGATTATGACCCCCTGGTTCTGCAGTGTGAACACCTCACCCACATGCATAACTCCATTCCATTGCAATGACAAGACAAAGAAAGGGAAAAATCACATAAAATCATATAAAACATACATTTGAAATTTAGGACATTAAAAAAAAGAAGAATCTTGATGAAGAACATTTTAAAGTTTAAAGCTAAAATAGCAGGCGCCTTTTCATGTCATGCCTTGTTTATAGTACACATAGGTTTTCTCAGGCTCTTTCAGAGAAGCGCTTACTTTACTTAGAAGTAATTACTTTTCAAAGACTGGCAATTATCATTACCAGGTGAGTGAATCTAATAAGACAGGTCTCTAGGTCAAGCTGGAAAAGCAATGGAACAAATTGTATAGTGGGGCCCTGGCCCATCAGTCCTTGGAACAGATCCTGCACTGCTATTGTGGAGAGAAAACACTCCTAATCTCAGTTGCATTTTCCATTGTGCACACAGAAAACAGGACATGTCAGGGTAGCAAGGCCTCTGCACTCAGGGTAAGAGCCATGCTACAGATATGTAGCCTTTGCCTCTTTTAGAGATAAAATGGGGCATCATTTTTGCTCTGGGATCAGGGTAACACTTGAAAGGGCCTGCCTTCCTTTCTTGTGGTGTCATTACTAATGACCACAAATTTGGTGCTTTCTTTTTTTTTTTGGTTTTTGGGCCACACCCGGCAGTGCTCAGGGATTACTCCTGGCTGTCTGCTCAGAAATAGCTCCTGGCAGGCACGGGGGACCATATGGGACACCGGGATTCGAACCAACCACCTTTGGTCCTGGATCGGCTGCTTGCAAGGCAAACGCCACTGTGCTATCTCTCCGGGCCCAAATTTGGTGCTTTAAATGGCTGCCTTTTATTTTCTTATGGTATAGGAGGCCAGAAATTCAAAAATCACAGTGTGATCACAGTGTGAGCAGAGCTAGACCTTTCCTGAGGATCTGAAAGAGATTCAACCCAGCTTCCATAGCAGCTGGTAATCCCCTGCCCTCTTAACTGGTGGCTGTAACTCCTGTATCTGCCTCTATCCTTTGTTTTTTTTTTGGGGGGGGGGGGTTTGGGCCACACCCGGCGATGCTCAGAGGTTACTCCTGGCTGTCTGCTCAGAAATAGCTCCTGGCAGGCACGGGGGACCCTATGGGACACTGGGATTCGAACCAACCACCTTTGGTCCTGGATCAGCTGCTTGCAAGGCAAACGCCACTGTGCTATCTCTCCGGGCCCTGCCTCTATCCTTTGTGGCCTTCATCTTACAGTGTGTTTCTAAATGATCCCCTCTGCATAGGGACACCAGTTATTGTTTGTAGGGTGCATACTGATCCACTATGACCTCATCATTAAGATATTAAATCAAAGAGAGATATTACTCCATTATATCTTAATATCAAAGAGATATACTCCATACTCCAAGAGAGTATGGAGGTTCTGGGTTCGCATCAATGTTTTAGAGTCACTGTTCTATTTGGTTTATTTAAAAGACCTTTTCTTAATACTCTAATACTTCCAGTTATTATTTCAAAGACTTCACTTATAATGAAATACTTGTAGAAAATTGATGTAGAAGTGGGCATAGGACACAAGTGGAAAAGATACCTGGGCAATGGGCTTTCAGAGGAAGAACCCAGTCTCTTTGGGCAAGATTTCTTTTCTTTTTACTTTTCTATTGTGATGCTGGAGACCAAACCCAGGTCTCATGATGGCAGGACACAAGCTTCATTTGGATCTAAGTTGCCGGCAGAAGCAGGATTTTCTGTTATACCTTGCTATCATTCTGGATTTTTACTTCTGCTCCCCAGCACCATGAATTTATGGAAGCTTGAGCTTCTCAAGAATTGCTCAAAAAGTCCAGGGGCCACTGCCAGCAATTCTGTGCTGCCCAATAATTCAGTTCTTGCTTAGGGATGCAGTGCTGCTCAGAACCAGTGGCATAGGAGTCCTGGCTTATAGCCAGTAGTACTCTGAGGGCCTGCAGGACTACCAGTAGGGGTTCTTTGTGGGGCATGTAGAGCCAGGAATTGAGGGCCTTGTGTAGACCAAGTCTGTGCTACAGACACTGAGGTATCTCCTAAGCCCAAGCCTCCTGGATATACACCAGGCTCTTTAGTCTCTTCCTCAATCTCCTGCAGATGAGCTACCTTACTGGCACTTTGAAGTTCTGTATGACAGTAGATTCAATATGCTATGATTTTGCTGAGATTTTCTTGCTGAGAATCCAGTGCCAGCACATGCAGATTTCTTCTAACACAGTAGAGTGAGCTACAGCCCTTAGACTCTAAGAGCTTTGGGTCAGGAAATTGGCAAAGCCACAGCAGAAATGGAGTGTCATAGGTTTCAGCTATAAAGCTATAATGGTGATGTCTCAAACATCTGGGGGCATTTCAGACACCTGGAAGCTTCTTCATTCTTGTGGCTGGTGCCTAGCAGGGATGATTTGATGATACTTGGAATAGAGCACAAACCTGTGACCCTAACTGGCCATGGAATTCTCCCCCATGTAGATGAACTCCCATAAGCAGCATGCCCAGAGGACATGGGGTAGCAACTGTCTGACCATTTATTGTTGTATACTTGGATATAAATGGCGCCTTTTCTGCTATATTCTCTTTGTTGTAATTAATAAAAATATGCCCATCTTCAAGGGAGGAATCATGAACCCCAGCTATTGATAGTAGTATTCAAATGTCACAGACAAAATTATTAACATTTTTTAAAAGGACAACAAAATCACCCTACCAATGAACAGTGGCTGCAACTAAAATATGTGTGAGCCTTGCAGCAAGAGCCAGAGCACATGTGAGCTAGTAAGTAGTCCTGTTAAATTCTACAACTAGAATGTGCACCGACACACTGAAGGGGCACCTTCTCCCACCCCACATAAGCACATATACAATTAAAAGGAGTGTGAACTCTAGCAGAACTAGTATAGTGTATAAGTACAATACCATCATTATAATCTATAGGAAGAGATAAGAGCTCTTGGGGTCAAGGGAGAAGTAAACTGTCATGTCCTCTCTGGTGTACTCTCCTAGAATATTAATATGTTCACCCACACAAAAGCTGCCTTAGCTCAGTTTTAATCAAAATTGTATTATCTGGACACAATAGATTAAAGAATTGGCTATTGGCAATTGAATTTGGTCTCTGGACCCTTTCTAAGCCACAGAAGATTAGGAAATGAGAGGAAACCTACTCCACATGATTAGGATTTTTAATTACCCCCTCCCTTCTCATTAGCAAACAAAAGACATTCTTTCTCCCTCAGGTAATATTCTTTATCTCAGGGGTATCAGAAACTCTGCACCTAGAACTAAAGACAAAAATCAAATATGTCTATCTATCTCCATAAACATATACACATAATTGTTTTATTAATATGCAGAGCATGTACTGAGTGCTAGAAATATAAAGAGGAGACACTTATTCCTATATCAAAGGAGTTTTGAGCCCCTCAAAGGAGAAAACAAATGTCTGCAAACACTATGAAACATGTACCTATGGGAACTCAGAGGAAGAGTGACTATTTGAAATCAAGTGCTTGTAGAAATGTTATTCTATGAAGAAGACAGTATGCCTCATATTCATCATATGCCTCATATGTCTCATAAGACAGCCAGAAAGTTTATCATCAGGACTTTGTTCATAAAGAGACTTTTTGCAGAGGGATTCTAGAGTGTGTCCAAGACAGGAGATAGAATATCCGATAGAGTTGCATAGAAACTAGCTGCACTGTGCACTGAAGAAGGTTCCTCCTCTGCATAGCTAATTCTTGAGAAGTTATGTGTCAAGCTTGTGAATGCTGAAAATGTATGGCCTGACTTTCAGTGTTAACAATCAAACCTTCCCTACAAGAAGAGCCAGTGCCCATGTGGGTATCAGAGTTAGTGGAGCCTAGGGCTCCTAGATGAGGATCTGGTGAGACACTGGCCTAGAAGCAAACATCTCCACAGGAAATAATCCACACAGTGAAGAGATACAAGAACAGGTTCAGAAAATTCAACCCTCAATCAAGGAATTCAGCCACCCAAGCTTTCTGCTTCTAAGATGGAACGCAGCTCAGGGGAAAACCAAAGAATGAGCCTCTGCCTTCCTCAGACCCCTGCTTTTATTGACAAGTATCAGGCCCACCCTAAGGGGGGACAGAAATACCAAGTAGGTATTAATAATCCAATATCCCATCATCAGATCACACCCTAGGATGGAGTACAAATATTGATTAGGGTAGGATCAGTAACCCAACATGTCAGGACTGTGCCTTCATGTGGCCATCAGCCAGGATGCACCTGGAACTCCTGCTCTTCTTGCTGTCCACTGTGAGCTCCATCTCCTATACAAACAGATGATGCAGCCTCCATAAGACCCTTCCCTGACAACAACATTATGTCCCATTTATATCTCAAAGAGTCAAGAGACAGTATTTGTGTTTGTAACTCAAATTTATAGCACCTTCCAGGCATGGGAAGGGTACTATTCTGGTGAATTAATAAATAAATCAGTGAGCTGAGCATGAGCCCACAGGCTGCTAGAAGGAACATTCCAATCAGGAATGCTGCCCCAGTACTCCCTTTGGAAATGTTCTAAGGCCATTCTGATGCTTAAATGTGGGTCCTGGGAGAGCAAAGGAAAGAACAGGAGAAACAGAATTATACTTAACTCATCTCTTCATGTAAGGAAAGGACCCCCAATTAGTATACTCACAGCAAAACCAACTAGGCAAGACAGAATTTGTTTGATTTTTGTTTTGGAGCCATACCTGGCTCTACTCGGGGCTTATCACAAGCTCTGTGAGCAGGGATCACTCCTGATAGTTCCCCTGGGGACCATATTTGGTGCTGGAAATTGAACAAGAGTCAGCCATGTTCAAAGCAAGCACCTTACCTGCTGAACTACCTCTCTGGCCTTTTTTGTTGGTTGGTTGGTTTTAAAGATAGAATTTGACCCCACTGTTCTGGCTTGGAGCAGTAGGAGAGGAGGCAAAAGGCTGCAGGAGTCAGAGTCTATTAAATAGTTTCTCAAGCAATTTGGCAGAGAACCTCCAGCAGGAGCAATCTAGCAGGGGTAGTGGTAGAGTACCCTGTCCTGCCCTACAACTCACCCTACACCCCACCCTCAGCACTTCATCTCAGGCTTTATATACCCCAAGGCCAACTGCCCAATAGAGCAGTCACAAGGGGCCAGTGCCTGGTAACTGACACTATTCACCCTTAAGGGGACAATAACCCACTTATGGCTGGCCAGGGACCATAAAAGTGTACGTTTCCTTACTTTTTTTTTTTTTTTTTGGTTTCTGGGCCATTCCCGGAGGCTCTCAGGGATTACTCCTGACTCAGTGCTGAGAAATCACTCCTGGATGGCACGGGGGGACTATATGGGATGCTGGGATTCAACCCAGTGCCAGTCCTGGGTTGGCCACTTGCAAGGCAAACACCCAACAGCTGTACTATCTCTCCGCCCCAGGAGTGTATGTTTCCTTATACCCACTGTGGTTTGCTCCCATCCTTGTGCTTCTTCCTGGGAGAGGTAACTAGGGAGGGCCCTTTGAACATGGAAGACATACTTTCTGTCTCTTGAGACTTCCTGACCTTCAAGTATGTGCACATCTCACTTTCTATGTTTGAGATTTAGTGGCCATACAGAAGGAACAACAATTTCTTTTCCCAATTTTTCAAACAGGTGAGCAGGGGTCATGCTAGCCATGAGTTTGGGGAAGTAATAAACTAAGGTAGAATATAAAGAAAAGAAATGACTATGTCAACTGCCCTTTTGCCAACCACACCATTACTATCATCTCCAGAACTTGATGACCTGATGGAGCAAGCTGTGGAGCCCGAGAATGTCAGCCTTCAGCCCTGTTCTTGAGTCTTTCTCTCTGCCTTTTCCCTTTCTCGTCCATTATACCTACAAGCTCTAATTGTATGTCCTATTTTCTCCCACTCCCATGTTGGGAGATCTGGATTGACTGACCTTTTCTGGAAACACTATGAAGTTTCTACAACACAGAGGTGGAAATTCTGAAGAAAAGCAAAGGAAAAGTAGTTCAGTAACCAAGTGTTACTGCATCACCCACCACACTCATTGATTCACTGCATCTCATTGAAAAACATGAAAACACATCATCTTGCCCAGAATGAGGCTCTAGACTTTAATTATAACAACCAGGAAAAGAAATGACATTTAAGTTGGAATAATTTTTTTCCTGGAGGACTCTTACCTCATTTGATCCAATGCTATAAAATAACGTTTGAATTTTGTTTCACAGTAAACCTGAGTTGGAGGTTGTTGCAAAGAATCTGGTACACTCAAGGAACAATTTGAAATTAACACCAACTATTTTATTGATGCCTGGTCCAGTTGTTTCCTTTTGTTTTCTTTCAGATTGATCCAAATAAAAAGTTCTTCCTGGTGTTGTCCCAATCAGAACTATAACACTTTACCAAGTTCACCCCTAAATGATTATATTCTCTCCAAACCCAGGATTTCTCAGTATCAAGCCCTCAGCTTCCCACAGGAGTTTTTAGGAGGAAATTGTCTCAAAATATTCCAAGATATCAAAGGGGTAGGGACATGGACTTTTTCCTTCCCCCAAAAATGGAACTTTGCTGATTGAGCTGCTTGATAAAATACAAAATGCTTAAACTGATCTAAAATGCATTTATGTTTAATTAATGTTTAATTTATAAATGCGAAACTACAGAAAAATAGGTAGAAACATCTGAATTCACCTTTTATTCCTTTGACCCAAAGCAGGAATAAATGTGATTTTCAAATAAAGATTTCTGGCTCTTGTTTAGAGAGAGAGTGGGTAAGGCACTTTGCCTTGCATACAGCAGTGTTTATAGTCTTTCATTTACCTTCTTTTACACAAAAGGGGCTAGCTTTCTAGAAGACTCATACCCATTAATCTGGTATGGATAACAGTTCTCATAGCACCTGGACTGACAAAACAGTTACAACTTTGAGAGGAAAGGAGCCAGGAATAAGCTTCTCAGATGTTTGCTTTGATGTAGGAGAAACATATATGTTAAGGTGGTGAAAACATAAGACTTCATTTGGAATTAAGACAGTTTCCTGGGCCACTATCTGTTCAGGGACACAGTGGCTAGTGTTTAGAAAGGTTTCCAAGCTTGGTCTAATATGCTGCTTTCACTGTCTTAAAATTTTAATATATTTGGACAAGACTCTCTGCATTTTAATTTCGCCTTTAGCTAATTATGTAGCTGATCCTGTTCTGGAGCCTAAGCAAACTGGATTGAGCCCTAATCTACATGCATTAGTGTAAACTACTACACTTTCATGGTACAACTATAGCTACTATGACTTATCATTTATGAACATAGAGGTAGATGTGCTAGATACTTTCTAGGTATTAATTTTTTAACAATATGAATCTTTGGACCAACCTGATAGTGCTCAAGGATTACACTAGCAATGCTCAGGAAACTAACTATGCAGTGCTAGAGATCAAAGAAGGGGTCAGTCACATGCAAGGCAAGCAAGCTTATCTCCTGTACCATCTCTCCAGCTAACATAACTGGTTTTAATCCTTACCATAACATAAATGCTAATTACTTTTCATTTCTTCATTTAACAAATGACAAAGTGAAGGCACACACCAAAAAGAAACATTCTATATTTGCAAAAAGATACAGTTCATTTCTAACCTTGTTTAATCATAAACACTTCACTAATTTTACCAGGATAGAGGCAGAGGGAAGAAAAGTCTCATTACTCCTTGGCCCTCCGTTCTTCTCTAGCTGGTCAAATAATCAGACTAGTACCACAGGGCTAACAGAACTAGTATCAGAGGGTTAGCAGAAGAAAAACACTAATTTAACCTTACAGAAAAATCTACGTAGACCACTATTATTTCATTTTGAGTCTGAGAAAAGGGGGCTTTTGTCTAATATTAAAGTATGCTGGTAATCAAAAAGATTGGAGTAGGCATTGTGATTATTCTAGAACAGTTTTTTTTCCAGTGGGATTTTTCTTTTTTATATATCTTTATTTAAACACCTCGATTACAAACATAATTGTAGTTGGGTTTCAGTCATGCAAAGAACATCCCCCTTCACTGATGCAACATACCCATCACCAATGTCCCAAATCTCCCTTTCCCAGCCCCACCCCCCACCCCTGCCTGTACTCTAGACAGGCTTTCTACTCCCCTCATTCATTCACATTGTTAGGATAGTTCTCAATGTAGTTATTTCTCTAACTGCACTCATCACTCTTTGTGGTGAGCTTCATGTCGTGAGCTGGACCTTCCAGCCCTCCTCTTTTTTGTCTCTGAGAATTATTGCAAAAATGACTTTTATTTTTCTTAAAACCCATAAAAAAGTGAGACTATTCTGTATCTATCTCTTTCCCTCTGACTTATTTCACTCAGTATAAGAGATTTCATGTACATCCATGTATAGAAAAATTTCATGATGGCTGCATAATATTCTATTGTGTATGTGTACCATAGTTTCTTTAGCCATTCATCTGTTGAAGGGCATCTTGGTTATTTCCAGAGTTTGGCTATTGTAAATAGTGCAGCAATGAATATAGGTGTGAGGAAGGGACTTTTGTATTCAATTTTTGTGTTCCTATGGTATATCCCTAGGAATAGTATAGCTGGATCATATGGGAGCTCAATTTCCAGGTTTTGAAGGATTCTCCATATTGCTTTCCATAAAAGTTGGACTAGACGGCATTCCCACTATCAGAGAATAAGAGTTCCTTTCTCTCTACATCGCCACCAGCACAGCTTGTTCTCATTCTTTGTGATGTGCACCAATCTCTGTGGTGTGAGATGGTACCTCATAGTTGTTCTGATTTGCAGCTCCCTGAGTCCTAGGGATGTGGAGCATATTTTCATGTGCCTTTTGGCCATTTGTATTTCTTCTTTGACAAAGCATGTGTTCATTTCTTCTCCCCACTTTATGATGGGATTAGATTTTTTTTCTTGTAAAGTTCTGTCAGTACCTTGTATATTTTGGATAGTAGCCCCTTTTCTGTTGGGTATTGGGTGATAGTTTCTCCCACTCAGTGGGGGTGGCTCTTGTATCCTGGGCGCTATTTCCTTTGTGGTGCAGAAGCTTTCTCAGCTTAATATATTCCCATCTGTTTATCTCTGCTTCCATTTGTTTGGAAAGTGCAGTTTCCTCCTTAAAGATGCCTTTAGTGTCAATGTCATGGAGTGTTTTACTTACGTATTATACCTTATGGTTATATGTCTGATATCAAGGTATTTAATTCATTTGGATTTTACCTTGGTACATGTTACCTTGGTACATGGGGGTCGCATTTTTGCAAGTGGCTAACTAGTTGTGCCAACATTACTTGTTGAAGAGGCTTTCCTTGCTTCAGTTAGGATTTCTTGCTCCTTTATCAAAAACTAGGTGCTTGTGTGTCTGGGGAACATTCTCTGAGTAATCAAGCCTATTCCACTGATCTGAGGGTCTATCTTTATTTCAATACCATGCTGGTTTGATAACTATTACTTTGTAATACAGTTTAAAGTTGAGGGAAAGTAATGCCTCCCACATTTCTTTTCCCAAGGATTGCTTTAGCTATTCGAGGTGTTTATTGTTCCAAATAAATTTCAGAATTGTTTGATCACTTCTTTGAAGAATGTCATGGGTATCTTTAGAGCAGTACTTCTCAAATAGTGAGGTGCACCCCCCTCAAATGCACAAGGCTCTGTAAAGGGGGGCACATTTGACCTCGGCAAACACTGTCATAAGAAGCTAAGCCCCGTGTTTATGTCTCTGTAGCTCTAGAGCTGAGAGTTGCTGTGTCCTGCTTCAAATCCCGCTTTGAAAAGCTATGTATTGCAAAATGTGCTCATTGTAGCCATTAATCCAGACACATAACCTTTGGTTAAAAAGTCAGTTCAAATTACTTTATATATTTTTGTTTTGTAGGTTAAAGTTTTTTTTAATAAAGATACTGTTTACAGATGTGGGGAGCATGCGAATGTTTTCTTTTTTCTAGGGGGGCATGACAGAAAATAATTGAATAGCACTGCTTTAGAGGGATTGCATAAAATCTGTACAATGCTTTGGGGAGTACTGCCATTTTAATTATGTTAATCCTGCCAATCTATGAGCAGGGTATATGTTTACATTTTTGCATGTCCTCTCTTATTTCTTAGAGCAGGGTTTTATAGTTTTCTTTGTATAGGTCCTTCAAGTCTTTAGTCAAGTTGACACCAAGATATTTGAGTTTGTGTGACACTAATGAATGGGGTTGTTTTCTTTCTTAAATATTAATATCTTTATTTAAACACCTTGATTACAAATATGATTGAAGTTGGGTTTTGGTCATGTAAAGAACACACCCCTTCACCAGGGCAATATTCCCGTTACCAATGTCCTAAATCTTCCTCCTCCGCACCCCACCCCGACCTGTACTCTAGACAGGCTTTCCGCTTCCCTCATTTATTCACATTGTTATGATAGTTCTCAGTGTAGTTATTTCTCTAACTGCACTCACCACTCTTTGTGGTGAGCTTCATGTCATGAGCCAAACCTTTCGGCCCTCCTCTGTGGGTGACCGAGCACCCCACATAATCAAAGGAACTCTGAATGAATTTTCCACCGCCTGCCTGATTCAAGCCACAAAAGTTTGCATAGCCCCGAGCCAACAGGAAACTCTGCAAATAAATTTAGTTCAGCACACAGAATCTGGCTTAACCAGATTCCTTAACCTTTCCATGGAATCTGTTTTTGTATCTGCTCTCAAGCATATAGTTATAGATATGTTTTTATAAAGTTTAAATTATGATCCTTATTGCTTGCACAAAAGAAAGATTTAAATGGAAAATAGGCTAAACAAAAAATTGTATTTGCGTAAATATCATTTAGCTATTTGTTTAAAAATTTGCTTCCCCTCCCCTCATCCTGCCAGGTTCCTTCTTATCCTTCCCGCCATCAAAATGTGCTCCCATTGGTTAAAATTGTTGTACTTGTACAAATCTGATTGGTTTATGTTTCTTTTCTTTTTTCATTGCATTAAAATTTTCTTTTTTTTTTATTTAAACACCTTGATTACATACATGATTGTGTTTGGGTTTCAGTCATGTAAAGAACGCCACCCATCACCAGTGCAACATTCCCACCACCAATGTCCCAAGTCTCCCTCCTCCCCACCTAACCCCTGCCTGTACTCTAAACAGGCTCTCCATTTCCCTCATACATTCTCATTATTAGGAAAGTTCAGAATGTAGTTATTTCTCTAGTTAAACTCATCACTCTTTGTGGTGAGCTTCCTGTGGTGAGCTGGAACTTCCAGCTCTTTTCTCTTTTGTGTCTGAAAATTATTATTGCAAGAATGTCTTTCATTTTTCTTAAAACCCATAGATGAGTGAGACCATTCTGTGTTTTTCTCTCTCTCTCTCTGGCTTATTTCACTCAGCATAATAGATTCCATGTATATCCATGTATAGGAAAATTTCCTATGTACATGTATACATGTACACCTATAGGTGTACATCCATGTATAGGAAAATTTCATGACTTCATCTCTCCTGACAGCTGCATAATATTCCATTGTGTATATGTACCACAGTTTCTTTAGCCATTCGTCTGTTGAAGGGCATCTTGGTTGTTTCCAGAGTCTTGCTATGGTAAATAGTGCTGCAATGAATATGGGTGTAAGGAAGGGGTTTTTGTACTGTATTTTTGTGTTCTTAGGGTATATTCCTAGGAGTGGTATAGCTGGATCATATGGGAGCTCGATTTCAAGTTTTTGGAGGAATCTCCATATCGCTTTCCATAAAGGTTGAACTAGACGGCATTCCCACCAGCAGTGGATAAGAGATCCTTTCTCCCCAAATCCCCGCCAACACTGTTTATTCTCATTCTTTGTGATGTGTGCCATTCTCTGTGGTGTGAGGTGGTATCTCATCGTTGTTTTGATTTGCATCTCCCTGATGATTAGTGATGTGGAGCACTTTTTCATGTGTCTTTTGGCCATTTGTATTTCTTTTTTGTCAAAGTGTCTGTTCATTTCTTCTCCCCATTTTTTGATGGGATTAGATGTTTTTTTCTTGTAAAGTTCTGTCAGTGCCTTGTATATTTTGGAGATTAGCCCCTTATCTGATGGGTATTGGGTGAATAGTTTCTCCCACTCAGTGGGTGGCTCTTGTATCCTGGGCACTATTTCCTTTGAGGTGCAGAAGCTTCTCAGCTTAATATATTCCCATCTGTTAATCTCTGCTTTCACTTGCTTGGAGAGTGCAGTTTCCTCCTTGAAGATGCCTGTAATGTCCTGGAGTGTCTTGCCTGTGTGCTGTTCTATATATCTTATGGTTTGGGGGCTGATATCGAGGTCTTTAATCCATTTGGATTTTACCTTTGTACATGATGATAGCTGGGGGTCTAAGTTCAATTTTTTGCAAGCAGCTATCCAATTGTGCCAACACCACTTGTTGAAGAGGCTTTCCCTGCTCCATTTAGGGTTTCCTGCTCCTTTATCAAAAATTAGTTGATTGTATGTCTGGGGAAAATTTTCTGAGTATTCAAGCCTATTCCACTGATCTGAGGGCCTGTCCTTATTCCAATACCATGCTGTTTTGATAACTATTGCTTTGTAGTACAGTTTAAAGTTGGGGAAAGTAATTCCTCCCATATTCTTTTTCCCAATGATTGCTTTGGCTATTTGAGGGTGTTTATTCTTCCAAATGAATTTCAAAAGTGTCTGATCCACTTCTTTGAAGAATGTCATGGGTATCTTTAGAGGGATAGCATTAAATCTGTATAATGCCTTGGGGAGTATTGCCATTTTGATGATGTTAATCCTGCCAATCCACGAGCAAGGTATGCATTTCCATTTCCGCGTGTCCTCTCTTATTTCTTGGAGCAGAGTTTTATAGTTTTCTCTGTATAGGTCCTTCCCATTTTTAGTCAAGTTGATTCCAAGATATTTGAGTTTGTGTGGCACTATTGTGAATGGGGTTGTTTTCTTAATGTCCATTTCTTCCTTATTACTGTTGGTGTATAGAAAGGCCATTGATTTTTGTGTGTTAATTTTGTAGCCTGCCACCTTGCTATATGAGTCTATTGTTTCTAGAAGCTTTTTGGTAGAGTCTTTAGGGTTTTCTAAGTAGAGTATCATGTCATCTGCAAACAGTGAGAGCTTGACTTCTTCCTTTCCTATCTGGATTCCCTTGATATCTTTTTCTTGCCTAATCGCTATAGCAAGTACTTCCAGTGCTATGTTGAATAGGAGTGGTGAGAGAGGACAGCCTTGTCTTGTACCAGAATTTAGAGGGAAGGCTTTTAGTTTTTCTCCATTGAGGATATTTGCCACTGGCTTGTGGTAGATGGCTTCAACTATATTGAGAAAGGTTCCTTCCATTCCCATCTTGCTGAGAGTTTTGATCAAGAATGGGTGTTGGACCTTATCAAATGCTTTCTCTGCATCTATTGATATGATCATGTGGGTTTTTTTTTTCTTGTTATTGATGTTGTGTATGATGTTGATAGATTTACGGATGTTAAACCAGCCTTTCATTCCTGGGATGAAACCTACTTGATCATAGTGGATGATCTTAATGAGGCATTGAATCCTATTTGCCAGGATTTTGTTGAGGATCTTTGCATCTGCATTCATCAGCAATATTGGTCTGTAATTTTCTTTTTTTGTAGCATCTCTGTCTGGTTTAGGTATCAAGGTGATGTTGGCTTCATAAAAGCTATTTGGAAATGTTTCCGTTTGTTCAATTTCATGAAAGAGTCTTGCCAGGATTGGTAGTAGTTCCTCTTGGAAAGTTTGAAAGAATTCATTAGTGAATCCATCTGGGCCTGGGCTTTTGTTTTTCGGCAGACCTTTGATTACCATTCTAATTTCATCTATGGTGATGGGGGTGTTTAGATATGCTACATCCTCTTCCTTCAACCGTGGAAGATTATAAGAGTCCAAGAATTTATCCATTTCTTCCAGGTTCTCATTTTTAGTGGCGTAGAGTTTCTCAAAGTAGTTTCTGATTACCCTTTGAATCTCTCATATCAGTAGTGATCTCTCCTTTTTCATTCCTAATACGAGTTATCAAGTTTCTCTCTCTCTTTCTTTGTTAGGTTTGCCAGTGGTCTATCAATCTTGTTTATTTTTTCAAAGAACCAACTTCTGCTTTCGTTGATCTTTCGGATTGTTTTTTGGGTTTCCACTTCATTGATTTCTGCTCTCAGCTTTGTTATTTCCTTCTGTCTTCCTATTTTTGGGTCCTTTTGTTGAGCATTTTCTAGTTCTATTAGCTGTGTCATTAGGCTACTCAGGTAAGCTCCTTCTTCCTTCCTGATGTGTGCTTGCAAAGCTATGAATTTTTCTCTCAGTACTGCTTTTGCTGTGTCCCATAAGTTCTGATAGTTTGTGTCTTGATTGTCATTTGTTTCTAGGAACCTTTTGATTTCCTCCTTGATTTCATCTCGGACCCACTGGTTATTGAGTATGAGGCTGTTTAACTTCCAGGTGTTAAGGTTTTTCTTCTGAGTCCCTTTGGAGTTCACAAATAATTTCAGAGCCTTGTGGTCAGCAAAGGCAGTCTGCAAAATTTCTATCTTCTTGATCTTATGGAGGTATGTTTTATGTGCCAGCATGTAGTCTATCCTGGAGAATGTCCCATGTACATTGGAGAAGAATGTGTATCCAGGTTTCTGGGGGTGGAGTGTCCTATATATATCCACTAAGCCTCTTTCTTCCATTTCTCTCCTCAGGTCTAGTATATTCTTGTTGGGTTTCAGTCGGATTGACCTATCCAGTGTTGACAAAGCCGTGTTAAGGTCCCCCACAATTATTGTGTTGTTATTTATATTATTTTTCAGATTTGTCAACAGTTGTATTAAATATTTTGCTGGCCCCTCATTTGGTGCATATATGTTTAGGAGAGTTATTTCTTCCTGCTCTACATACCCCTTGATTAATATAAAATGTCCATCTTTGTCCCTTACAACCTTCCTGAGTATAAAGTTTGCATTATCTGATATTAGTATGGCCACTCCAGCTTTTTTATGGGTGTTGTTTGCTTGGATAATTTTTCTCTAGCCTTTTATTTTGAGTCTATGTTTGTTCTGACTATTCAGGTGCGTTTCTTGTAGGCAGCAGAAGGTTGGATTGAGTTTTTTGATCCATTTAGCCACTCTGTGTCTTTTAACTGGTGCATTTAGTCCATTGACGTTGAGAGAAAGAATTGTCCTGGGATTTAACGCCATCTTTATTTCAAAATTTGGTGTGTCTTTTGGGTAGTCTTGTCTTTCAGTTTTTCTCTTAAGACTGGTTTTGTGTCTGTGAAGTTTCTGAGCTGTTTTTTGTCTGTGAAACCATGTATTCTTCCGTCAAACCGGCAAGTGAGTTTTACTGGGTATAGTATTCTGGGTGAAGCATTCATTTCATTCAGTCTTGTCACAATATCCCACCACTGCTTTCTGGCATTGAGTGTTTCTGGTGACAGGTCTGCTGTAAATCTCAGGGAAGCTTGCTTGAACGTAATTTCCCCTTTTGATCTTGCTGTTTTCAGAATTCTGTCTCTATCTGTGGGATTTGTCATTGTGACTAGGATGTGTCTTGGGGTGTTTTTTCTGGGGTCTCTTTTGGTTGGTACTCTTCGAGCATGTAGGATTTGATCACCTATATTCTTTAGCTCTGGAAGTTTCTCTTTAATGATGTTCTTGACCATTGATTCTTCCTGGGAATTTTCTTCCTGGGTCTCTGGGACTCCAATGATTCTTAAGTTGTTTCTGTTGATCTTATCATAGACTTCTATTTTCATCTGTTCCCATTCTTTGACTAATTTTTCCGTTGTCTGCTCATTTGCTTTAAGTTTTTTGTCCAATCTCTCCTGCTGTATGGAATTGTTATGTATCTCATCTTCCACAGCACCAAGTCTATTCTCAGCTTCTGATACCCTGTCCCAGAGCTTATCCATTTTGTCATTCACTTCGTTTACTGACTTTTTCAGGCTTGTTAATTGATATGTTATTTCAGTTTGGAGTTTTGTGATTTCTGTCTTCATATTTTCTTGGTTCTTATTAGTGTTCTGTTCAACTCGATCCATGTTTTCTTTGAGTTCTTTGAGCATCTTCCATATTGCTAGTCTAAAGTCCTTATCTGAGAGGTTGATTAGTTGGTTGGCCATTATCTGGTCATCAGAATTGTCCTCTTCATTCTCTATGTCTGATGCTGGCCTGCATTGTTTCCCCATTGTCACACTTGTATTTTGGGTTTTTCTACGTGTTGTGGTGGTATTCATTGGCTATATGATGTAGGCAGCACACTTCTCTGGCTCCGCCCTTTCTGGATGGGCTGACTTGTCTCTAAGGGAGGGGAGTCCTCTGTGGGTGAAGCCTCACACTGGATCAAATCTTAGGCCCAAGCATTCAACGGAGAAGACAGTTCGAAGAGGAATGCTTGCTTCTGTGTTATAGCTCAGTTCTTAGTGTAATTTTTTCTTCTTGTTACGATGGTGTTCTTTTCTTAGAAAGAGTGCACGCCGTGTAGCGAAGCGGAGCGGCTGTGCTCTGCTGAAGCCTCTTTTGCCCCACTCCCAAGAGTTTCACGCAAGAGGACAGTAGAGAAACATTTACAAGGAGCACTCACAGTTAGGCTCCACTGGGCGGGCGCAGATTCGTGGCTTTTCCCTGCCTGATGTCCCAAACAGGGCAGCTGGCTTCTGCGAAAGCCCGCCGGTTTTCATGTTCTGGAGACCCGCCCTGGAAATGGCGTCTGGGAGAGCAGATTTCTGGAGCCTCTTTTGCCCCACTCTCAAGAGTTTCACGCAAGAGGACAGTAGAGAAACATTTACAAGGAGCACTCACAGTTAGGCTCCACTGGGCGGGCGCAGATTCGTGGCTTTTCCCTGCCTGATGTCCCAAACAGGGCAGCTGGCTTCTGCGAAAGCCCGCCGGTTTTCACGTTCTGGAGACCCGCCCTCGATTTATGTTTCAATCCTATGTTACTACTCCTCCCACTGGAGCAGGGCATAAAAACCCTGCTTTCCCCTCATTAAAGCCTCTCGACTGGCAACGTCACCCTGAGCCCTTCACTAACTTCTGCAGCTTAATTTTTTAGGTGTTCACAAAAGAGCTTAACACTCGCGAATTATTTGTAGTTGCCTTCTGCCTTCTGTCCTGGTTGAGAGAAAGCTGCTGGCCGGAATTCTCTCCCAGTAAAGGACAGGAGCAGAGGCAATTGCACTCCTCTCTTTGTCTCTGAGGATTATTGCAAAAATGTCTTATTTTTCTTAAAAGCCATAGATGTGTGAAACTATTCTGTGTCTATCTCTCTCCCTCTGACTTATTTCACTCAGCGTAATAGATTTCATGTACTTCCATGTATAGGAAAATTTCATGACTTCATCTCTCCTGATGGCTGCATAATATTTCATTATGTATGCGTTACCACAGTTTCTTTAGCCATTCATCTGTTGAAGAGCATCTTGGTTATTTCCAGAGTCTGGCTATTTATTGTAAATAGTTCAGCAATAAATATAGGTGTGAGGAAGGGATTTTTGTATTGTGTTTTTGTGTTCCTAGGGTATATCCCTAGGAGTGGTATAGCTGGATTGTATGGGAGCTCATCTTCCAGCTTTTGGAGGAATCTTCATATCACTTTCCATAAAGGTTGGACTAGACGGCATTCCCACCATCAGGGAATAAGAGTTTTTTTTTCTCTCCAAATCCCTGCAAACACTGCTTGTTTTTGTTCTTTGTGATGTGTGCCAATCTCTGTGGCATGAGATGGTACCTCATATTGTTTTGATTTGCGTCTCTCTGAGTGTGTGTGAGAGAAACAGAAAGAGTACACATTGTGCTTCTCACATTGGGTATAGGTTCAATAGAGGGCTGGTTGAGAAACTGCAACAGAAAAAAATTTGAGATAGAGGGATCAGGGAATTCCATTCTCAAAACAATCTGGCTTTGATAAATTAATAAATTAATTAATGATTAGCAAGTTAATAGATTAATAAATGACTTAATTAATCCTGTGTATGGGGAGGTGGTTTTTTTCCTTGTAAAACTTTAAGATAAACATATTAATACATTAATTTTGGTGTGTGCAACTGGTGGTTCACAAGTGGATGTGCCTTAATCAATACACACTGCAGCACCAGAATCAATATTTTATTAAATGACTTCCATCTATGGGGACTGCATGATAACCTTTGGGAATATATCCAGAAGGGAGTTTTCTCTCCCCGTTTCTAACCATAGCTAGATCTAGTTTATTAAACATAAAATGCATGAAAACATCTTTTAGGATTGGGATATAGAAGAAAGGGCAAGTGGGTATAAAAGGTTTTAGGAAATATAAATGTATAGAACAAGATGAAGTGTCAAAAGCTTTCTCACTTATAATACCCCACTAGTTTCTTCTGCATTGAAAAAGATTATTTGAACCCTCTCTTTCAAATTCCTAGCTTTTCTAATTCCACCAATCCTAGAATTTTGCATCATGGTGTGTGTGTATGTGTGTGTGTGTGTGTGTGTGTGTGTGTGTGTGTGTGTGTGTGTGTGTGTGTGCGCTTTATTCCACAATGTTCTGCCCAGTGGTAGAAGTCTGACACTTGGATACTCAGCATTGGGTCACCAGTGCTATATGGTATAGAAGGTATTTGGGAGAAGGGGCCACTGAAGCACAACCAGCTTGGTTGTATGGGACATATAAGTGCTAGGGATTGAACTTGGTTTCATGTATGCCAGGAAAGTACTACTCTACCATTTGAGCCATCTCCTCAGACCTAAGTCATGATTCTTGTCCAATTCTAATCACTTTTCCATGTATAAAACAAGCCTAAAACAAAAATTTTAATGCTCAAGCAATATGACCTCATGGTTCTCACTCTGAGACATGGCCATAATACAGTTAATGTTCCATTTAAAGAATTGATGGATAAATTCAGTCTTCTCTTTTTTATGGTTGGCAGAAAACAAGGCAGGTTCTTTCTGCCCACCATACTATAACTCTGTCCTACAACTCAGCCTATTCTTGCACTGCAATTGGTTGGAAAAAACTAGAGATCCTGATTTTGACAGCTAATACAAATATTTGATCTCTCTACTTTCATTTCTTTTTTAAAGACAATGAAAGACTTTAATAAAATATTTTTCACAAGTTTTCTACAATAGCACTTACATTTTCTGAACATTCATATGGCAAGTATACAAACATCTTTTCAAACATACAGTTTATTCTGAAGGCCATAGAAATTATATGCAGAACAGAACTTCATGAAACAAATTTTAACCATCTGGAAAATGAGAAAAAATGTAACTCAGATTCTGACATGGTGAGTGTCTAATGAATCACATAAGATTACTTATTAAATAATTGTGCTTGTAAATTTAATAGACACTGTTCAAGACAAATTAGTTTGGAGGGAGAAATAAATAGCAAAGGTTATAATTCTATACATTTTATGTACACTTCCTAGAAAATAGGAAATAGTGATATTAGCATTAGCACATCAAAATACATTGCTGCATACAATTTTTTAAATAATATTTTACTTAAACACCTTGATTACAAACATGATTGTGGTTGGATTTCAGTCATATAAGAGGACACCCCCATCACCAGTGCAACATTCCCACCACCAATGTCCCAAATATCTCTCCTCCCCACCCAACCCCCACCTGTACTCTAGATAGGCTTTCTATTTCCCTCATACATTCTCATTGTTAGGATAGTTTGCAATGTAGTTATTTCTCTAACTAAACTAATCACTTTTGTGGTGAGGTTCATGAAGTGGGCTGTAACTTCCAGCCCTGCTGCATACAATTTTTTTAATATCTTTATTTAAGCACCATTATTACAAACATATTTGTAGTTAGGTTTCAGCTACAAAAAAGAACAACCACCTTCAACAGTGCAACCTTACCACCACCAATACCCCAAACTCCCTCTTCCCCTACCTCCAGCTTGTATTCAAGACAGGCATTCTATTACTCTCATTCACTACCATTGTCATGAGAATTGTTAGTGTAGTCATTTCTCTAACTGCACTCACCACTCTTTGTGGTAAGCTTCATATCATCACCGGTCCTTCCACTGTGCTCATCTCCATTGTCTCTGGGTATTAATACAATAATGTATTTTATTTTTCTTAAATCCTATAGATGAGTGACACTATTTTGTGTCTATCTCCTCCCTCTGACTTATTTTATTCAACGTAATTTTCATGTCCATCCATGTATAGGAAAATTTCATTACTTCATTTTTACTGACAGCTTCAGAGTATTCCATTGTATATATGTACCACAGTTTCTTTAGACACTCATCTGTTGTTGGGCATCTGGGCTGTTTCTAGATTCTGGCCATTGTTAATAGTGCTACAAAGAATATAGATGCACAGAAGGCATTTTTATATTGCGTTTTTGTTTTCTAGGGTATATCCCTAGGAGTAGTATAGCTGGATCATATGGAAGTTCAATTTCCAGTTTTTTGAGGAATCTCCATATTTTTTTTTTCAAGAAAGCCTGGTCTAGGCAGCATTCCCACCAGCAGAGAATGAGAATTCCTTTCTCCCCACTTCCCCAACAATACTGATCCCCACCAACACTCATTCTTCTTTTTTGTGATGTGTGCCAGTCTTTGTGGTGTGAGATGGTACCTCATTGTTGTTTTGATTTGTATCTTCCTGATGATAAGCAAGGTGGAGCATGTTTTCACCTGTCTTATGAACACTTGTATTTCTTCTTTGAGGAAGTGTCTGTTCATTTCTTCTTTCATTTTTTTTTTGATGAGGTTAGATGGGTGTTAGATGGAGATTTGAATTCATGTTTTTTCTGTGGCTGACCAGTTGTCCCAGCACCACATGTAAAAGAGGATTTCCTTGCTCCATTTTGTGTTTCTTGCATCTTTAGCAAAGATTAATTGATCATATGTCTGGGAAATATTCTCTGAATACTCGTCTATTAGATTGATCTGAGAGTTTGTCTTTATTCCAATACCAATCTGTTTTAATAACTTTTGCTTTGTAGTACAATTTAACATTGGGGAAAGTGATGCCTCATCTTCTTTTTCTTAAGGGTTGTTCTAGTTATTCATGAGTTTTTATTGTTCCAAATGAATTTCAGGAGCGTATGATTCACTTCTTTGAAGAATGTCATGGGTATCTTTAGAGGAATTTCATTAAATCTGTAAAATGCTTCGGGAAGTATTGCCATTTTAATTATGTTAATTCTCCCAATCCATGAACATTTCTTTATGTCCTCTTTCTATTTCTTGAAGCAGTGTTTTGTTGTTTTCTTTGTATAGTTCCTTCACCTCTTTAGCTTCATAAAAACTATTTGGGAGTGTTTCTGTTTCTTCAATTTCCTGAACCTGAAAATATTTGTAGTATTTCTTCTTGAAAGGTTCAAAAGAATTTGTTATTGAATCCATCTGGGCCTGGGCTTTTGTTTTTGGGAAGACTATTATTGCCATTTTAATATCCTTAATAGTTATGGTCTGTTTATATAGGCTAGATCATCCTAATTCAACTGTGGAAAAATATGAGTTCTAGAATTTATTTCTTCCAGGTTCTTATATTTTGAGGCATAGAGTTTCTCAAAGTAGTCTCTGATTAACCAATGAATTTCTGTAGTATTTGTAGTGATCTCTCCCTTTTTCATTTCTGGATGGTTTACTAAGTTTCTCTCTCTCCCTTTCTTGTGAGCTTCACTAGTGGTTTATCAATCTAGTTTATTTTTTCAAAGAACCAACTTTTGCTTTTGTTGATATTTTAGATTGTCTTTAGGATTTCTACTTCATTGATTTCTGCTCTAAACTTTGTTATTTCCTTCTGCCTAGCTATTTTTTGTTCCTTTTGTTGATAATTTTCTAATTTTATAAGCTGTGTTAATAAGCTTTTTATGTAGGTCCCTTCTTCCTTCCTGATATGTGCTTGTAAAGCTATAAATTTTCCTCTTTGAACCACTTTGCTGTGACCCATAAGTTCTGATAATTGTGCCTTCATTTGCATGTTTCCAGGAGTCTTTTATTTCCTTGATGATTTTATCTCTGACCCACTGATTGTCCAGCAGTGAGCCATTTAATTCTAGGTGTTAAAATCTTTTCTTCTGTGTCCCTTTATAGTTCACTACTAATTGAAATATGCGAAGGTAGACTGTACAATTTCTACCCTCTTGATTTTATGGCAGTGTGTTTTATGGGCCAGCAGGTGATCTATCCTGAAGAATGACCCATTTGAATTGGTGAAAAATGTGTATCTAGTTTTCTGAGGATGGAATGCCCTATATATAATTACTAGTCCATGTTCTTTCATTTCTCCTTTCAGAGTCTGTATATTCTTGTTGGGTTTCAGCCTGGTTGACCTATCAAAGGGTGACAGAACAGTGCTGAGGTCTCCTACTATTTTTGTGTTCTTATTGATGTCTTCTTTCAGATTTGTCAACAATTGTGTTAAATATTTTGCTGGCCCCTCCTTGGGTGCATATATGTTTAGGAGTGTGATTTCTTCCTCTTGTACATATCCCTTCATTATTACAAAATATCCATCTTTGTCCATTATAACCTTCCTAAAGGCTAAAGTTTGTGTCATCTGATATTAATGTTGTAACTTCAGCTTTTTTAAGGGAGTTGTTTGCTTGGATGATTGTCCTCTAACCTTTGATTTTGAGTCTATGTTTGTTCTGACTTTTCAGGTGTGTTTCTTGTAGGCAGCAGAATGTTGGATTCAGCTTTTTGATCAATTTGCCAATCTGTGTCTCTTACCTGGTGCATTTAGTTCATTGACATTGAGAGAAATAATTGTCATCGGATTTAGTGTCATCTTTATGTAGGACTTTGGTGTGTCTCTTGTTCTGTCTTGTCTTAAAATAGACCCTTCAGTTTTTCTTTTAAGGCTCATTTTCCGTCTTTAAAGTTTCTGAGCTGTTGTTTTTCTGGGAAGCTAAATAAACTTCTTTCAAAATTCAACATGGTCTGGGTGAGTGCAGTATTCTATATGAGGCATGCATTTCATTGAATTTTGTCACTATATCCCACCACTGCCTTCTGGCCTTGGGGGTTTCTTGTGACAGGTTTGCTGTAAATCTCAAAGATTGTACATAATTTCTCTTTTTGATCTTGCTGCTTTCAGTATTCTATCCCTATTTGCAGGAATTGTCATTGTGACAAAGATGTGTCTTGTGGTGCTTTTCTTTGGTTCTCTTTTAGCTGGCATTTTCAAGCATGCAGGATTTGAGTGCATGCAGTCTTTAGCTCTGGGAATTTCTCTGCAATTATGTCCTTGACTGTTGATTCTTCCTGGGGATTTTCATCCTGGATCTCTGGAACTCCAATGATTTTATGTTGTTTCTGTTGAGTTTATCAAACAGTTCTATTTTCATCTGTCTCCATTACTTGAGGATATTTTTCTCTTGTCTGATCATTTGCTTTTCCAATGTCTTTTGTTGGATGAAGTTGTTCTGCATCTCATCTTCCAGCTCACTGATTTGGTCCTCAGTGGCTGTTACTCTGTTGGAGAGGCTTTTTAGTGAGTTTTTTTTTCTTTTCTTACCAAGTTTTTCTGTCCCTTTATTTCAGTTTGTAGTTTTGTGCTTTCTATTTTCATATTCTCTTGGTTCTTATTAGTGGTTAGTTCAGCTCGATCTTTTTTTCTATGAGTTATATGAATATAATCCATATTTTTCTTTTCTATACTCCTTATCTGAGAGGCTAAATAAGTGGTTGGCACTTTTTGGGTCATCAGAACTACCATATTTATTCTTTATGCATGGTGCTGGCCTGATTTTTTACCCATTGTCATGCTTGTAGTATAGTGTTTCCTAGTATTGTGGTGAAGTTCACTGGCTAGGAGATGTGCGGGAAGCTGTTCTTGGTGGCAGCTTCACGAGTAAAGCAGAGCAGAGGCAAACATTTATAATGTCTCCCATGTGCCAAAACACATGGCAGGAATCAGGTTCCACTCTTTTTGGGCAAAAATAGCCTACGTCTGATGATGTGTCCTCAGGAGATGTTTTCTGCTGTGTGCCATTTAGAGCTGTTCTGAGTGGGATTTTTCACAGTAGCTTCACAGAGCAGAGCAGAGGCAAAAGTTTAAAATGTCTCGCATGTGCTAAAGCACAGGATAGGAATCAGTCTACCTTCATTTCTATTTATATGCCCCCAGGTCTGTAGATAATGGAGGGTTACATTCTGAGTGTAGGAGAGATAAAACCTCATACATAAGAAATGAAAATATAAAGCAGAGAGTCCTGTCAACTTATTCTTCTTTTTTTTTTTTTTTTGGTTTTTGGGCCACACCCGGCATTGCTCAGGGGTTACTCCTGGCTGTCTGCTCAAAAATAGCTCCTGGCAGGCACAGGGTCCATATGGGACACCAGGATTCAAACCAACCACCTTTGGTTCTGGATCGGCTGCTTGCAAGGCAAACACCGCTGTGCTATCTCTCCGGGCCCCTGTCAACTTCTTTTAACAAAGAATGATAAAGTGTGACAAGATGAAGGGAAGGGATTTATGCTGGGACAGTAAATTTGGGGATGATAGGGAACACGAGTAAACATGAGTGTGAGTGGCAGATGGGATTATGGCAGCATTTATTTGTCTCGGTGTCAATTTTCTGTGCCCAGAATTAAGAATGTTCTTCTCTTCCTGGAACAGGGAAGGCATCTTTTTAATGGAAAATCTGTATTCAACTTTTAGATACAGAGAGAAAGAGGCGGGAGCAGTTCCTGCCTCTGCTATTTCTGAATTGCCTTCAGCTTAAAATCATCCATACAACATATTGTGCCTTCAAATGGTCAATTTCCTTAGACTTAGGGACTCTACAGATCTGGAATTTGCTTGCTCTGTTCTGAGAACTACATCTTTGGAAATAGTTGACTAGACAGACAGAAGTTAGACTCTTTTTCCATGTGTAGGGAGAGGATGTGTGGTGGAGACTGCAATTGCCATGGCCCTGTAGGGCTGTTGGCCCGTTGCCTTCAAGACCCCTAAAGGCCTGCTTCCTCATGGCATGGCCACACAGGGCTCCCCCAATCCATGCTGCTGCTCCTAGAAGATCTGTTTTGTTTTGTAAGAGAAACTTGCAGAACTTGCCTAATGCTATATAACCATAGTTGCCAGCCTATTCTGTACTCAAGAGGAGAGAACACAGGACAAGTGTCAGCTTTCTTTGTGAAGACTGTCACATAAGGAGAGTATGGAGAATGGGAAAAATTATTTAGATAAACATATTTGGCAAATTATAACCAACTGCACTCCTCTCTCCAGGCTCCTTCAAGTCTGTTCTTAGCTTTTGTTATTATCTATTCCCACTATTGTGTGTGTAGGCATGAGTATGCATGAGCATGTTCTTGCACATATGTGTTGGATAATTGAAAAGAGATTTTTCCTTTATATTTTCAAGGTTGACAATATCAAACCTTTCCTTTCTCTCAACATAGAAATGACCCCCCCCATTCCCTTTGCAATGACTTTCCAAATGGCCAGGCTCTGAGGCAGTGGTCCTCAAACTATGGCCCACGGGCCACATATTGTATTTGTATCTGTTTTGTTTCTTCATTGCAAAATAAGATATATGCAGTGTGCATAAGAATTTGTTCATAAGTTTTGTTTTTACTATAGTCAGACCCTCCATGGTCTGAGGGACAGTGAACTGGCCCCCTGTTTAAAAAGTTTGAGGATCCCTGCAGGGAGAGGAAATAACTATGGCGGTGGTTGAGTGAGAAAGTATCATGCCTCAAAAATTCTTCCACCAGAACAAAAGAAGTCTCTCACAAACTTCTAAGATTTGAAGTAAGAATTCAGAGAGCTGTGAGATGGCTCAGAGGGTCACATGCTCCCCTCTAAGAATGAGACACTGAATTCTATCTGATGCTGCCATATGTGCTACACACATCTGGCATCACAGCACACAATTTCCAGCTGTACCACAGCCAAATGTGCATGAGTATCACACACACAATTCCTGTGGAGCACAATTCAAAAAAGCAAAAAAACAAAAACCATTTGTGAGGTGTTTTCCCCTGAGAGCAATCCCTGGTGAGCAGGTACAACTTCCGCTACTGGTAATATGCTCAGCACCACAACTTATAAAGTTTGAGCCTGGGAAACATATGTGAAAACAGCACAGGTGTTTGAGGAGTGTGAGCCCCAGCAAGCATTTGTAGCTTATTCAAAAGGCTCATGAGTTATTGGGGGTTCTCTAGAGTTATTGAATTCCCAACCCTTTATAGTGGGGTTCTCATCTGCTAGTTAAGAATATCTTGGCTTGGGGATACTTTCTTGGAATACAGGATGCTGGCTCTACTGGGTGGGGGGAGTGCTGTCCGAAAGAGGCCGAAAAGTGATAAGCAAAGAGGAAGTGTTGGCATTTAGGGCTATTGTTAGTGGAAGAACAGAGAGACTAAGAGAAGTGAGAGGGTGGGAATGAATGCCTTCCATAAGGCCAAAAGAGAAACCCTCTCCAAAGATCGGGAATATGCTCTTTAGAAGGGTGCCAGTAGCACTGGGAAGTCTGATAAGACTCCTCTGGCAGGCCAGGGAACAGGTGAACAAATGTGTTGGGCTTATAGAACCACAGTGGGAAAAGGTTCAATTGGCTGTAGAGTCAAGCCATAATTATCATATTGCCCAGCAATGCAAGACAAGCTTAGGGGATCTAGACTTAAAATTGAATAGTTATATCATGGGGAGACCTTGCAGAATCAGGCACTTCCCACCCTCTCTTCTTAGAGAGAACAAAAGAGTACCTAATAGCCAGGAAAGAAGGAACAGGCAGGAAGTCAAGGACACCCCCATTTAAATACACACACACACACACACACACACACACACACACACACACACACACACACACACACATTCAATTCCAAGACTTTCAAATCTTATACCTACAAACAGAGAAAGCAATTGCATTATTAGAAAGGAAGGGCTAGCAGCAACCACACTACTGTCTCTAGTTTTACTGGGGAATGGGGCTGGATCTTCTGCAGTTAATGGGAAATGGCATTAGTTTTACCCATAACTTACCAAGCACCTACACGCCTCTCAAGCAAGTACTCTTAGATGCAAGTCTCTACTGAGAGTGAGATATACAGATCTTCATGATCCCCTGTTAGAATTATGGTTCTTTGTGTTTGAGTAATAAATGGAGTCCAGACTATGGTCAAGTACATTCCATACCTACAGGGTCCATCGAAGCCTCTTCCCAGATCTGAGTGGGTAATTAGTCATGATATTCTTGTCTGTGTAGTCTCGAGGCCACACTGGACACTTGAACTATGGGAAGAGTTTTGGGATAGGATAGCCAAGTGGACCCCCTTTCACTAGGCCAAAACGGCTCACTATAGGGTATAAGGTAAAAATCAATGAAACTTTCAGATGCTAATTTTGGATCTGAAGGATAACACAGCAGTAGATTGATTCCTGGCATCCAATATGATCCCCTTAGCCTGCCAGGAGTGATTTCTAAGCAAAGAATCTAAGCAAAGAAGTAATGTCTAAGCATAACAGGATGTGGTCCAAAAACCAAAACCAAACCAACAAAACAAAACAAGACAAAAAAATGAAATGCTAATTTTATCTAGCTTTGGATCAGTCAGTCTCCTGTAGAACATTTAGTCCCTTGGTAAGGGTTGGTATAGGACACTACTGTTCATGGGCAATACTGATCCTAGTCCAGTGTGTGGCTGCCCAATTCTACAAGTTCATTTTTTTAAAACACAATATCAATGACAAAACAAACAAACAAACAAACACCTTGGCCAAGTACACAGTGCAAAATGTAATTTTGAATTTCCTGAACAGAATTATTTTTTCTTAATGAAGAATGCTCTCAGAAGGTTTATAAGGATAACGAAATGTATTTTCTCCTAAATTTCATGAAGTAAAAATAAAATATTTTTCACACACTTAATTGACCTGAAGTGATTTTTAGAAAGGTCATATACTTCCACTTATGAAATGTTATTTTGTGTGTGTGTGGTGAACAAGTTGACCTGTAACTTTCTGTTTCTGAAGACACAAAATTAAATGTTTTATGGAACTGAATTAAAGATGACATTGTAATGACGTAAAAAGATTCATAAAGGCTTTTTATCACATGTGACTTGCCAACACGTGGTATCTCTCCTCAGAAAGGTTTTTCCAGAGGAAAAGCCAAAATTAACACAAAGATCATTTTTTACTTGAAAGAACTGTCAGACAAACTATAGTTATTAAAATTTAGATATTTAGCATTCTGATTTTTTTTTATTTTGCAAATGACAAAATGAACTTGCTGCCTTTGCTGGGGAAATTGAAAGTATTTGTTGCTAAGGGTAATATCTGAGCTTTCAAGCTTAGAGCTTTGAAAACCTTTCATCCATCTCTATAAGCATGTAGTTTCCCAAAACCTGAAAGCTTTTCTGAAGGGTTAGTTGGAGATAATCAAAGGTGTGACCTGCTCCTAAAATGCCCAACATATGATGCTACAAATTCAAGCCTGGTTAGAGCCATTTTCAGTGCAATGCGAAATAGTAGATTGTCAAGTCACCTACAGAAAAGTTCATTCATAATGTCTCAGATTTCACAATGTAACTGACCCTTGAGAAACTGCACTTGAGTTGTGGTGTAGAAAAAAAATATAATTAATTATTGAAAAGAACTCAGGGCCGGAGAGATAGCATGGAGGTTAAGGCATTTTTGCCTTGCATGCGGGACAGTGGTTTATCTCAGTATCTCATATGGTCCCTGAGCTTGCCAAGAGCGATTTCTGAGAGTAGAGTCAGGAGTGACCCCTGAGAGCTGCTGGGTGTGACCCAAAAATTAAAAAAATAATGAACTCATAAATAATTCTCTCTTTTCCAACTTTCTATGTGTAAAGATCATTTTCCCCATAGGTTTTAATCAAAATAACAGCAAAATAAAAAGAAAATAAATAAAATAAATTAGAAAAATGTAAACCAATGTCAGTCCTTATTACTTTTTTCTAAAAAGTTAATTCTCACAATTTTATTTAAAAAATTAAAATGCTAAGGGATATTTTTGAAGGACTGAGAAGGTATCATTTTAACGTACTATTTTTCTTAATTCTCTGCTCCTAGAAAAGGACACAACTTATATGAAATCTTTCTACCTGCTTCTTCCCAACAATTCCACATACTCTGAATACCAAGCCTCCATGATCCTTTCTGGTTATTTATTTATTTATTTATTTATTTATTTTGGTTTTTGGGCCACACCCGGCGGTGCTCAGGGGTTACTCCTGGTTGTCTGCTCAGAAATAGCTCCTGGCAGGCACGGGGGACCATATGGGACACTGGGATTTGAACCAACCACCTTTGGTCCTGTATTGGCTGCTTGCAAGGCAAATGCCGCTGTGCTATCTCTCCGGGCCCCCTTTCTGCTTATTTTAAGTAGAAAAATATAGAATACAAAGTCCAATAGAAAAAGGGTGCTGCAGACTCATAAACTTTGGCTTTTGTAAAGGTCAAAGATTCTGTTCACTACTTGTTCTCATTGTCAGCTCTTCCCACTAAAGTTAGCCTTTCAGGGTGCTACCAACATTTTACAAGGTATAATTGACTTATTAGTAACTACTGGGTTCTCAGGGACTACCAGAGCCACACCCAGTAGTGGTGAGGGGTATGTAGGTTAGGGATCAAACTTAGGATACTCTGAATCACACTTCTGGCCCATGAAAAGTATTTGAAGAATTAATCTGTGTAGGTACCTTTCATTTCATAAAATAACTTCATGAAATAATGACCACATAGTTTCAAAATGATTATTATCCTAATACTTGTTACCATAAACATTTTTAAGTTGAAAATTGCTCTATATTTTTATGGATTGATTTCAAACTACACCTAACATAATGTATTTCTTGTTAGTTTCTATTTTTTATTTATAATGTTTTTAGTTTTTTAAGTATGGGCCACACTCAACTATTCAATGGGATTAGGACCACTTCTGGCAGTGCTAGATGCATGTGGTTCCAGGGATGGAATTTAGTACATCACACACAGGTATTCTACAACTGAGTTATCGCCTTAACTCCTCTACAAAGACTGTTTTGTATCTAGCATTTATTCTTCTACCTATGACTTATTTTATTTAAAATAAGATTTTGGGCCACCAGGTGTGGCCCAAAAACCAAAACCAAAACCAAAACAAACCAAACCAAACCAAAAAAAACCCACAAAAACCAAAAAAAAAAAAAAAAAAAAAAAGAAAGAAAGCTATGCCTATGCTGTTAGAGATACCTGATCAAGTAGGTAACTGCAGAACAGGAGTAGTTTCCAAGGAGGAGATTAATTCTCAGTAAGGAATGAAATAGCTTATTCCTTCAAACCAGGACTCATCTAGTCTCAATGAACATCACTTAGCTAGATTGTTTATCCTACAGAAGAGATTCTAAGTCTGAGAAATGGCACTTAGCTTAGGGCTAGAGAGAGCACAGCAGGTAAAGCACTTGGCTTGCCTTGCACTTGGCCAACCCAGGTTGGATCTCCAACATCCTATATGGTCCCCAAACCCAAGAATGATTCCTAGTAAGGACAAAGAAAAAAGAATAAATAAGTCCTGGGTGTCACCAAGTATGGCTTAAAACAAAAACAAAAACTCAAATGGTTCAGGGGACAAAAAAGGTGAATGACCTTTAAATGAATTATTAAAAGGGGCTGGAGAGATAGCATGGAGGTAAGGTGTTTGCCTTGCATGTAGAAGGTCGGTGGTTCGAATCCTGGTATCCCATGTGGTCTCCTGAGCCTGCCAGGAGTGATTTCTGAGCATAGAGCCAGGAGTAGCTCCTGAGCGCTGCCAGGAGTGACCCGCCCCCCAAAATGAATTATTAAAAGAGCAAAATGTAGTTTCAGTTTGGAACTGCAGGCCAGTCTCATTCTCTCTGGACAGTCTAAGCAATTTTATTGTGCTCAGACAACTCTAAAAGCCTGGATGAGAAAACTATGAAGTGCATTTGTTTTTCAAAATGAGAAAGCCCTTTGACTCAGCAGCTGGTGAATTCTAGGAAGAAGAAAACTCCCCAAGTGGTTGGGGGTGAAGCTGTCAGGTGAAACATACTATTACATGAAACAGGATGATTTTTGAACTTACAGTAACACAACTAAAGAACCCCAAGTGTCAGCTAATTTATTCTTATATTAATGAAGAGCAAGGTCTATCTGAATTCTGAGAGAAATCATTTCGAAACCAATTCCCCCCAATTAGAGCCAGATTCAAAATTAAATACAAAAGAAAAACAGCAATTTCTATGGGCAGAAGTTCAGTTGCCTTTCCTTGTCCTCACATCCATCTACAAGTCTGTTAAGGACTGTTTGACACCTTATTTATTCACTAACCAGTATTTAGGTTAGCAGATAAAACTAAGCATAGTGGACGTGTATTGCCCAAGGGAAACAGATAGAGAGTCATGGGTGTGTGTGTGTGTGTGTGTGTGTGTGTGTGTGTGTGTGTGTGTGTGTGTGTGTGTGTGTTGCAGGTGAAGGCCAGTTTGCAGGAGTGGAAAAATTCACCTCCCAGTATAAACAGTGTTTTACTCAATCGTGCTAACTGCCCTGGTTAGGCCACTGTTTATTCTTGTAATGCTCTTAATAGGTCCTTGTATAATTAATTTTCTCACTCACTTTATTCAGGCATACATAGTTGCAGTTAAGGTGCTTATGCTAAGGTCCTAGTATGTGCCCATAAGCAGGGACTGGGACAAGTAACCTCAAAGAGAGTAAAGGATTTGACTCAGGTTCATAAGAAGGTCTATAAAAAGGGAATGTGGGACTGTAGGTTCTGAACAAGGATGGATGCTATTTTGTAAAGAGCCAAATGTTATAAACCTTTTAGGCTTCTCCTTCTCAAGCCTAAGTTTCCATTAACATCTTCCTGAGCTACCCGGCAATACCAGGTGCTGGAAAGGACATGAGGGAGAGGTGGGAAGTTTCCCTAGACAACAGTCAGTCATCTTAAAGATCATCAGAAACTAAAATCTTCTCATCCTCCCTTTATAAACTGTCTTGTGACCTTTGCGAAAGTTGTCTCCTGTGAAAGAAAGCCTGGCTGGCCAGTTTGGGACTTGAGACTGATGGAAATAAAGTCTTGCTTTGCTTTATTCCAATGGTGTGGTCTCATTCTGTGACTCCAGACCCTAACATCTTTTCTTTATTTTTAAAATTATTTATTTATTTTTGGGTTTTGAGCCACACCTGGAGGCAGTGCTCCGGGGTTATTCCTGGCTCTTTGCTCAGAAATTGCTCCTGGCAGACTCAGGGAACTATATGGGATACCAGGGATCAAACCCAGGTCTGTTCTGGGTCTGCTGCATGCAAGGCAAATGCCCTACTGCTGTACTATCACTCTGACCCCATTAAATGTATTTAAAAAATAAATATTACTTTATTTAAATACCATAGTTTAGAAGGTTGTTCATAATACAGTTCTTTTTTCAAAGTTACAAAGTTGTTCATATTTGAGTTTTCAGTCAGTGTGGTTTTTTGGGCCACACCCATTTGATGCTCAGGGGTTACTCCTGGCTAAGCGCTCAAAAATTGCCCCTGGCTTGGCCATATGGGACACCGGGGGATTGAACCGCGGTCCTTCCTTGGATAGTGCTTGCAAGGCAGACACCTTACCTCTATTGCCACCTCGCCGGCCCCGGCATTATCATTCTTGATTAAAACAAAAATCTTGTTTTTCTGCCATTCTCTAATTCTTATTTTTTTTGGTGGAGGTATTTCTTTTCTTTCTTTTTTCTTTCTTTTTTGATTTTTTAAAATTTATTTAAAGGAAATATATCACATAGTTGACACAATTGATCATAATACATTTGCTTCAGGAAGAACAAAGGCAAAGTTATTTAAAAAATTAAAAAAACTAATGAGATGGAAGAGAAAGAAAAGGTTCAGTAGCTATTATATTTTTAAAAATCATTGAATCACCAATTAACTCATTAAAGGCCTAGCAGAAGGGTTAATAAGCTTTTCTTTTTCTTTTCTTTTTTTTAAGGATAAGAGTTAAAGAAGTACACCAATAATAGTGTTGGGGTGGCAATTGTTGTTTGCATAGGCACAGCAAAATATGGGGGACATGGAAAGGAAAAGCCTTGGTCTAAATACAAGGAGACCTTACCCCTAAAGTTTTCTGGCATAAGACCATTTATAGGCTCCAGGCATACTAGTTTGTCCAATCCAAGTCATTGTTTGTAGTGCCAAAAACCTTTCCTTCCCCAGTCGCTGTTGTTGTTATCAGGTTTCTGTAGTTAAAGATCCTGGAATCTGTACATATCCTACATCGAAGTCAGGATGATGTGGAGCATCCTCTAGTTTCACCTCACAATTAAAGGGCAATGCGGGTAGCCCTGCCCTGAAAGCAGGTTATTGTTGTTGTATATCTTCTCGGTGTTAAGGGACCTCTCTTTGGAGTAGTTGGATGACGGGGCATTGGTAGGGTCTTCTGTGGTAGAGGATTGCTCCCAGGTGATGTTATAAACAACCGTGTTTGTTTTGTAGATGGCATCCCGGTTCAGGGGTGAATGGACTATGCCCGTTGTTCAGAGGCAAGGCAAATTGTCATTATGACAATGTTCAGGGTGTAAGGTCCCGCTGCATTACAAGAGTTGTGTGTTCCTATCTCTATTAGATCAGAACTTGCCTGTATGTATAGTATTTTCTCATTTTAATATGCCTATGCAAAAGCAGAACAATGCCTCATGGCATTATTGGAGCATATGGGGACCCCTGGAACAAGTCCAACAATCCCCGTAACTTGGTTCTAACATAAGTTCTAAATCTAGGAACTCTTCTACCAGAATTCCTTATTGAACAGATCATAAAGAGAAGAATAGACAAAACAGTGGGGAAAATCATTGGTGGGGTATTTCTGTTATAAAATATGTTTTTTAGGGACTTAGCTATTATCTGCAATTTAGGAATTTCCATTAAATTCTAGAATCTCAGGGCTATGATATCTTCTCTCTCTTTCTCTCTCTCTTTATCTCCCTTTCTCTGTGGGGGGCCATACTCGGTTCTGAGCTCAGAAATTGCTCCTGGCAGGCTTGGGGGACTATGTGGGATGCTAGGAATTGAACCCAGGTCCGTCCCAGGTTGGCCGCATGCAAGGCAAATACCGTACTACCTACCCCTTTGTTATCACTCTGGCCCAGCCCCCTGGGCTATGATATCTTTTTTTATTGTTTGAAAATTATTTAATTTAAATATAAACTTTCCTTTTCAACAAAGTATTAATTTTTTTTTACTAATGGCCCAGTTTTATTGTTTTTTTTTTTTTTTTTGAGTCGTACCCAGGAGCCCTCAGGGTTTACTCCTGGCTCTATGCTCAGAAATCACTCCTGGCAGACTCGGGAGACCATATGGGATGCCAGATTCGAACCACCATCCTTCTGCATGTAAGGCAAACACCCTATCTCCATGATATCTCTCTTGCCCTTGTTTTTTCTTTTTTTTTTTTAAATTAAATTTATTTCAATAAAATGCACCACATAGTTGACATAATACATTTGTTTCAAGATAACCAAAAACAAAATTATTAAAATATAGAAAATAGAAAAACTAAAGAAATGGAAGAGAAAGGAAAGAAGAAAAGGGTCAGAGCAGTGGTGCAGAGTGGTAGGGTGTCTGCCTTGTGCACGCTAGCCTAGGACAGACAGTGGTTTAATCTCCCGGCATCCCGGATGGTCCCCCAGGCCAAGAGCAATTTCTGAGAACATAGCCAGGAGTAATCCCTGAGCATCACCAGGTGTGGCCCCTAAAAACAACAACAACAACAACAACAAAACAAAACAAAAGGGAAAGAAGAAAAGTTTAGTAGCAAATATATTTGTGAAAATTATTGTATCACCAATGAAATCATTAAAGCAATAGCAAAAGGTTTAGTAAGCTCTTTTTTTTTTAAGGACAAGAGCTGAAGAAATACAGTAAAGACAGCATGAGAGTGGCAATTGTTATTTGCATAGGCCCAGCAAAATATGGGGGAAATAGAAAGAAAAAGCCTTGGCCTAAATATAAGGAGACCTTACCCCTGAAGTATTCTGGCATAAGACCCACTCTGGGCTCCAGGCATACTAGGTTGTCTTACCCCTGAGTCACTCTCTGTGGTCCCAGTAAAAAGTTTTTGCACAATTACTACAGAAATTGCAGGTTTCTATAGTTAGAGATACTGGCTTCTGTGCATATCTTACATGGAAGTCAGTTTGATGTAGAGCATCCTCTAGTTTCACCTCACCAGCAATGTGGAAAGCCCTAAAAGTAGGTTGTTGCTTACAAGAACCCTCTTTGGAGTAAGTCTATGCCAGGGCAGCAGTAGAGTCTTCCGTGGTAGAGGTTTGCTTTCTGGTGATGTTATAGACAACCATGGTCATTTCTGTAGATCAGGGGTCCTCAAACTTTTTAAACAGGGAGCCAGTTGACTGTCCCTCAGACCATTGGAGGGTCTGACTATAGTAAAAACAAAACTTATGAACGAATTCTTATGCACACTGCATATATCTTATTTTGCAATGAAGAAACAAAACAAATACAAATACAATATGTGGCCCACGGGCTATAGCCGGTATCCGTGGTTCAGGGGTGAATAGAAAATGCCCGTTCTTCTGAGGCCTAAGCCAAGTCATTATGACAGTGTTCAGTGTGTAAGGCCACACTGCATTACAAAATTT
Organism: Suncus etruscus; assembly: GCF_024139225.1. Taxonomy (NCBI): domain Eukaryota; kingdom Metazoa; phylum Chordata; class Mammalia; order Eulipotyphla; family Soricidae; genus Suncus; species Suncus etruscus. Next base: position 79,745,233 of record NC_064851.1, on the reverse strand, counting down.
GTGTGTTCCTCTCTCTATTAGATCAAAACTTGTTTGCATATATAATATTTTCCCATTTTAATGTGCCTATGCAAAAAAGGAACAATGTCACAAGGTATTATTGGTGCATATGAGGGCCAAGGGAACAAGTCCAACAATTCCCGTAACTTGGTTCTAACATAAATTCTAAACAGAGAGACTTTTCTACCAGAATTCCTTAATGAACAGATCACAAAAACAAAGCAAGCAAACAAACAAACAAACAAGAAAACAATGGAGGAAATTCTTGCTATATAAGAGGAATACATCTAAGATACTCAAGAAAAATAGACATGTCCCTTTAAAATCTTTAACGATAGTTGGGGGTGGGGATAAAATCCATAGCACCACTTTGATCTGTGATTTGACCTTGTGGAGGCTGAAAAAAAACAAAAACAAAAACAAAAAAAAAAAAACAAAAAAAAAAAAACAAAAAACGGCTCTCAGCAGTCCCATGTAAGAAAATCCTTAAGTGGGGACTTCTCCAAAATGGAGTCTAGTAGCAAGCAAAGGTCCACAGTGAAGGGAGGTGGAGGAAAGGAGGCCGCTGAGAGCAGATCAATAGCTAAAGAATATTGGTTTCTTCTCAGCCTAAGAGTCTATCTTTTCACTTTGGGAGCTGGTTGGCAGCTGGCTTGAGTGGAGATAATGATCTGCTTCGTGAGGAGCCAAGGAGTAAAAAGGGTTAAATGTGGGATATTAGCAGGTGAAGGTGAGGGAGTAAAGGACTAGAAATGAGCTTGTAAGGTGGTGAGCAAAGGCGGGAAGGACAGTATACAACATAGACATTCTGTATATTCTGTATATTGCTAACATACATTAAACAGACATTAGGTACTGCGGACTTGTATGTTTATGCACATAGATCATCAGACACTAAGGATCAACCCATGGGTTACAGTTAAAAAGCTGACCCTGGGCTATATCTTTTGTTGTTGTTCTTGTTTTTGTTTTTTGTTTTTGTTTCTGGCCACACCCAGTGATGCTGATGCTCAGGGGTTACTCCTGGCTATGCGCTCAGAAATCACTCCTGGCTTGGAGTGATATGGAATGTCGGGGGATCAAACCGCGGTCTGCCCTTGGTCAGCCGCTTGCAAGATAAATGCACTACCGTTTGCGCCATTGTTCTGGCCCTGGCTATGATATCTTAAAGATAGTTTTCCTTTTCAAATTAGATGGTTTGATTTTTTTCCTCCATTATTTTAAGAGGAGGGGAATGACACAACTTGTAGAAAAAAATCAAAGATACTGAGCTCAACTAATGTGCCTGACTGTCAAAAATACAGAAATCTGTCCATTTGTATGTCTAGACCTAATACAAAGAGAATACGATACATAAATGTATCTGATAAGTCAACTCTAGATAACAGTGACAAATTATGTAGTACACTATAGTACAGACTGATAAATGCTTAATGTTTGGTTTAATATATGATTTAATATTTATAGAGAATTATAAGAGTTCAAAGGCCTCCTGTATTTTCTTTCCCAGCTTTGCTGATTATTCATACTTTGCTCCATTTGCTTTATCAGGTTTTCCTTTTTTCTCTGAGCATTTGGCTTATATCTTGCCCTTTTGTCTATAAATATTTCAATGCTTAATTTCCTAAAACCAAGGATTCTTAAAGTAATAAATCTTTGATCAAGACATAAAGTTAGCATAAAACAAACAAGAGAATATATGCTTTTAAATGTTAATTATTTAAAAATAATTATTGTACACTAGAGGGATTACTTGACCTGTCTTACTTATTAGTATATTCCTGAACCATATCCTAGTATCTGAAATATAATAGGTGCTCAATAAAGATTTCTTAATATTGATCTAGGATATACCACTGGTGGATCAAACTTGTCATGGCTCGATTAATATGAACTGCAGAGTTGGTAGCAGAATCAATAAGCTATCTTCTTTTTATTTGGTTTTAAACAACACCCAGCTATGATCAGAGCTTACTATTAGCCTGCATTCAGGGATTATGCTTGGCAGGACTTGTGAGACTATATATAGTGCTAGAATCAAACCTGGGTTGACAGTATACAAGGCACATGCCCTGACTACTGTACTATCCACTCCAGTTCCAGCATGTTAATTTCACAACATGATGATGACATTATAGTAACCATCACTTCTCAACAAAGAATTTATGGAAAGAAGCAAATGCAATGACAGCAAACTATCCAAGCATTTATTACCCATAACTTGGATATCAGCATTTCCAAAAAGAGGAAAGTCCTGCCTCCATAACAGGTTGTGCTGGGCCCTTAGCTTTTGAAGATGACGATGGCAGTGGATGGGGCTTGTTTGTGTAGCTTGGCCTTCTTGTTCAGAGGTAGCGGTTCCTGATGTACTCTCGGTACATGATGCTGTCTTCCTTCCCAAGAGGCTGCATGGCACCATGACCAGCTTGAATATGGGCCAAGAATATTTCTGTAGACCTCCTATCTACTCTGGGAGGCTGTACTTCATAGATGTTATCTTGTGAGAAAGTGGAGATGGGTGTTCTGTTACAAAACAAGAAGAGACAGGAAAACAGTGAAAATAAGTAATGGGTAGTGGGTGCTGTGGTCTCCAAGCATTAGAACTGCTGATGGGCTAGTAGTACTTAGCTGGCATTCTTCTCTGCCAGGAACTCAGAATGGGAATAGCACTTGCCTAGGGTGGGAGTGGGGTCTTTTTCCTGATGTGTGGTGAGTGGGTAGACAACTCCCCTTTGGGAAAAATCCACCCATACATCAGTATCTCCATAACTAAGACTTATAACCATCCAGACTCTTGACTCCTTTCCCTTGGCACATGGCAGACACTCAATAGTTTTTTCTTTTCTTTTCAACAACACATTCATTTACTTTTCCCATTTCCTCTTCCTTTCCCTTTTGTTATTGTCATGATGACCAGAATTGGCACAGTGAGGTGTGGTTGTGGGGAGCCACTTGTGGTGCCAGAGACACCAAAGGCAGTGCCACAAGGATTACAGTTGGCATGTGTGTTTGATGCTAGGATTAGACTCATAGGTGCTCTGACTCACCACCACATCTCTGAAACCTGACAATTATTTTCTAAGGTAAGCTTCAGCAGGACTCAGAAAAGTAGACCAATGTTTCCCAACCTTCACAAATGAGGCCCCTTTCTGACTTCTACCTGTTCCACCATTTGGCTCCCTAACCTTGTGCTGTGGCATTCACTTTCCTCCACATGCCCCATTTATACAATTTTCATCTGTGGTCATCTTAGAACCTTCTCAGGTATCAAATGGCCCCAGGTTGAGAAACAATGGAGTTGGGATATTAATAATTCCTACCTTATGTGTCAACTCCTTTCTTACATGTTGAGTTAATATTTGTTCAATGGGCAATTAGCATAGTGGCTGGAACCTGTAGGTGTTACATATATTAGCAGCAAATGTGAACTGCTCATAATTACAGTTACTGCTAATAATTCTGGGATCCTAAGAGCTTTAATAATTGCACATGACTCTGGTGGTAAGGTAGGACCAAAATGAAACTCATTTTGATGGTATGTCCTCACTAGAACTGACCAGACTCATCCTACTGGATGTGATGAATGCATATCTCTATCAGACATGCTCTCAGAGCCTACTGGGAATTCTTTTATAAGATATATCTAACATCTTTCTACAGTAACACCCAAAATATCTGAATTCTGAAACACATCTGGCCTCAGATTTTGGATAAGGCATTGTAGATCTGTAATAAGCACATTCTTCCTTTATGGAGTGATTTTAAAAGCATCTAAATTTTTTTTCTTTTTTGGACCATACCCCGTGATGCTCAGGGGTTACTCCTGGCTATGTGTTCAGAAATCACTCCTGACTTGGGGGACCATATAGGACACTAGGGGATCAAACTGCGGTCTGTCCTAGGTTAAGGACATGCAAGGCAAACACCCTATCACTTGCGCCACTGCTCCGGTCCCTAAAAGCATCTAGATTTTTTTTTTTTATAGAAGAGTACCATATCCTGTCTAGTCCAAAGAAGTGAATTGTCACAATTGATTATGTTCACAGGCTAAATTCCCTTAGCTTTTTGTTGTTGTTGTTTTGTTTTTTGTTTTCAGGCCACAGCTGGTAGTGCTTAGGGTTTACTCCTAACTCTACACTCAGAAATCACTATTGGTAGAGCTTTGGGGACCGTATGAGATGCCAGGCATCAAATCCAGGTGGTCTGTGTACCAGGCAAGTGCCTTACAAGGTAAACTCCTTTAGAAGGCATCTGTTTCTGGATGAAAAGTCAAGTTCTGAAATCCAAAAGGACATGGAAACTGGGAAGCCACTTTCTTTCATTCATTCCAGTAGAGATAACTGGTCTCTAACTGCATTTTTCATGGTGGAAAAATATGATTTTGTTTTTTTCCTGGTCCTAAAGAGAGGAGATGGCTTTTATTCTTTTTCAGCTTTTCCTTATAATCTCATAAGGAAGAATTATTTTTCTTAACTTAAAGTTACTAGTATGTTTGGTATCTTTCAAATTTGCAGGTTCTTTTCTTTTTATCTACAAAACCTAGTGCCTTCTTCCAGAAGAGCTCTAAATTTTCCCTCCAGAAACGTTCCAGTTTTATTTAAATCAGATTTATGGGCTGTTGCTTGGGGTACTCAAGAACTGAGAATGGACAACACAGACTTAGCTATAGTTGCATCCACTCAGGTCACTCAGAGGAGACACTCAGGCATAAACTAATTAGACATACTTGTTGCCCTTTTATGCTCTTCAAGATTTGGTTATACTATGACGAAGTCTGATGATAACCATATCTTACACTTCGATGCAGAACTAATGCTTCAATCCCACTTAAATTCCTGTTGAGATTTTTGTTTTGTTTTGTTTTACCCTCTGATTTAACACACAAGGAGTACCTGGGGTACAAACATATGCTGGTTTGACAAGAAACAATTTAATTTATTAAAATGAAATACTTTGCAAAGTTGGTCATGTTATAGTGATTTGCTGTTGGTGACGAAAATGCTAGCCTGCTAAATGACTTTTGAATATTTTCAGAAATATTTCATATGCTCAACCATTCATGTTTTTTCTTTGATTAGCACCATGAAGTAAGCATACTTCAAATTCATATGCCCTCTCAGAAAATTTAGTCCATGATTTTAACAACTGATGCATTTCCCTTCCTTGTGCAAACTTAAAAAATATTAACTTTATTTCTTTTGACAGATGTATAGTTATAAGATTAGCTTAGGTGCACAACAGAATGGTTTGATGTTTGAACACATTGCAAAAAGGTCACAGCAGAAAGATTAATAATTAACATGACTCACCAAATATAGTTGTAACATATTTTCCCTGTGATGTGAACCTTTGGGATCTACTCTTTCAGAAATTTTCAATTATACAGCACAGTATTATTAACTATTCTATTTCATACGTTATAGTCCTAGGATGTATTATACAACAAGAAGTTTGTATCTTTTGATTCCCTTTAGCCATGTCTCCCATTCTCAGCCTGTTCTTCTATTATGGCAGTTTTTCTCCAAGGACTCAAGGACTTTGTTTTCACATCACATTCTCTATTGGTCATGAGCGCACTGCAGGATACAAAGCACCTTACTGACCACCACAGCCCATCTTCTTATTTGGACATGATGGACATGAGTAAGTCATTTGTCTTATTATTTCCTGTACTTACTAGGAGAGAACAATAATTAGGGCAAGGACAAAATGGATCAGAGTCCACTCTTAGCAGTTCGAGTGTGTGTGTGTGTGTGTGTGTGTGTGTGTGTGTACGCGCGCGTGTGACAGATAGAGAAGTGAGAGTGTGACAAAGAGAGAGATATCTTTACTGCTTCTCCCGAGTCCCCTTATTAGGTTATTTGTATCTTTCCAACAAGGTACTCATGTACCAAGGCCTAGTCATGAATCTACTTAGGTACAGTAAGAATGTGTTTGATTATTTTTGTTAATAACCAAGAAAACTGGAGGCAAGGCATTTGCCTTACATGCAGAAGGACGGTGGTTTGAATCCCGACATTCCATATGGTCCCCTGAGTCTGCCAGGAGTAACCCCTGAGTGCTGCTAGGTGTGACCCCAAAACCAAAAAAAAAAACTCAACCCCCCCACAAAAAAAAGAAAACTATGTTAATTGCTCAAACAACTAAATCTAAAAATATCAATTAAACTGCTTATCTAATATAGCAGTCAATAACTTTATTATATCACTTTATTTAAGCATTGTGATTACAAAATTGTTCATGACTGTGTTTCAGTCAAACAATGTACACCACCGTCAGTACAGGTTTCCCATCACCAATGGACCCAATTTGCCCTCCCCCACCTCCTACCCCAGCCTGCCTCTGTGCAGACATTTTACTTCTCATTCTCTCTCTTCCTTCCCCCCTTTTTGACATGGTTTGCACTATTGTTAATGGGGTACCATGTATATCACTTTATCCTCTTTCAGCACCCCATTTTTGTGCAGAGTTATCAGTTCTAACTATCACTGTCATAGTGAACCCTTCTCTACCTTAACTCCAATCCTGATTCTTTGTCGCAAGCTTCCTGCCATGGACTGGTCCTCCTGGCCCTTACCTCTATTGCCTCTGGGTATTATAGGTCTTTCACCTCTTTAATCGACTCTGACGTATTTTATTTTCTGAGGAACAATTGTGGAAGAGATTTTTTTTAATGTCAATTTTTCTCTTTCATTATTTGCATATAGAAAAACCCTGGATTTCTGTGCATTAACTTTGTAGCCACTTTACAAATCTATTATTGCTTTTAAGTCTTTAAGATTTTCTAAATATAGTATCATGTCAGCTACAAACAGTGAGAACTTGACTTCTTCCTTTCCGATCTGGATGACCTGAATCTTTTTCTTGCCGAATTGATAGACCATTAACATTTTTAGACAAATTAAACTTATATACAATTTAAAATTAGTTTCTCAGTAACACTAGCCACATTTTACATACTTGATAAGACAGCTCTACATGTACTGTTTTGGGAAAGTACAGGTACAGAATATTCCATCATTATAGTAGTTCCACTAAACAGACCATGCTTTCCTTTTTTTAAAAAAAGAAAAAAAAATCTCTCAGCAAGTCTGTATTATTCTTAAGCTTAAGTCTCTGAGTAGCATTTATCACTATTGATCTTTTTTGTGTTTAATAGCTGCTATGATGTCTGTACTAGCTCTTTCCTCCTAATGCCCAGAAGAGCACCTCATATACTATAACTTCATAGTAAATATTAATTGAATGAGTGGCATATTGAGAGTTCATTCTGGTTTTTAAGTTAGAACCTGAATTCAGTGTGCTGTGTACTATTCTAGAAGAGAACCTCAGTGTGATCTTCCATCGGAAACTGAACTCCAAGTTCTTCTCTTATTTAACCTCTAATGTGGGCAGGAGATTGGGTGTAAGAAGACTGTACCTTTTGGCAGTGGGTGGTGGTAGGCAGGAAAATGGAGGAGTATAATTCTAAGGACAGTGTGAGGAAGGTGGAACATATTCTTGTCCACCTTTGGAGTGAGACAACAATCATTCAGACATAACTAACTTATGAAATAAATTGAAAGCAAGAGAAGTATGTTAACCATCAAACTGTTTCTAATAAAACAAAATTCTTTACCCTGGTATCCTAGAAATCCTATTCTATCTAGGTTCACTTTAATATATTCCATCACTTCCATTTCTTTATTTCTTTTTTTTTGGGGGGGGCACATCTAGTGATACTCAAGAGTTACACCTGGCTCTGCACTCAGAAATGAATCCTCTTGGGGCTCTGGGGGGGCCAAGTGGGATGTAGGGAGCAAACCTGAGTTGGCTGCATGAAAGCCACTATCACCTCAATTCTTATGAGGAAAATGTGGGTAAACATTCAGGATTATTTGATACATAACTCCTGTTGGCACTTTTGATAAATATGGTGTTCACAGAGTAAAGAATGTAGGCTGGTGAAAAAGCACTTACCCATGTACTGAAAAATGAAACCATGTCATTTCTGCTGCTGATATTATAAACATCATTAAGAATAAATTAATTTCATTTTAATTCCTGCTAAGAGTTTAAAGCTGGAAAGGCAGTATAGGCTTTACATGTAGCCAACCCATATTCAATTTCAAGTAGCATATAGTTTCCTGAACACCACTGCAGTGGCTCATCAGGTTGGCCTATAATCACCAACATTATCACCAAATCACCAAAGGCCTCCATAGCACTGCTTGGGATACCAACAATGAATAAAAAATGTATTCGTACATATGAAATTTTATATCCTAACATAATCCTCAACAAAGTCCAATGATTTTAGTCTTACTAGGTCATTGAAAGTTAAAGGACAATGCAGAATAGTGAATAAAACCTACTTTCTACACACCCAAAGGTTTCTACATGTTTTTTTAGACTTGCTATTACAGCAAAGTGATTAAACTGGCCTATAGCAGAGGTACTTCAAGGAAGATTATAGGTGGATTACAATGTGATAAAGCAAAGATGCCAATAATGTCTCTGGACAATCAATGGTCTGGAGGTGTGAAGGAGTGAGGCAGAGAAATGAAGAACAGAATCTTTGCTGGTGGAATCCATTAGTGCAATGCCATGGATGGCTAGCAGGTTGCAGTAAAGACCCTGCAAAAGTGAGAAATTTCAGCTTGTCAGTGAGCAGCCTGCCTAAAAGGCACTACTGAAGTTGTGACATTACTACTTAAGCCACATCAGTAGCACAGAAAAATATTTACGGATAGAGTGAAGTGCAAAATGATCTTGATATATCTTTCCAAGAAATGATTCATCCACAGTGACTAAGGTGACTAAACTCTCTCTTTGGACTTATCTGCCTTTGGATCCACTAGATCAATGTTTCAGAAAGTAGGAGAATACTTTGATTTCTCTTCAGATTGCATAAATCTTTTGCCGACTTATCAAAAGTGGGAGATACCATTAATCCCAACTTCCTGGGGGTGTTGCAAAGATGGTAAGGAGCTTTGGGTGAAATTGGAAGGGGGCACTTTCTGTTTGCTTGCTTAAATAAGGCAGATTTCCAGGACCTGAGAGACAGTGTAGGGTTAAGGCATTTGCCTCACATGCAACCAACAATGGTTTGATTATACCTAGCAACAAATATGCTTCATAGGGCACCGCCAGGAGTCACACTTAAGAAAAGCCAAGAGTAGGCCCGAAGCACAGCAAATACAGATCACCAAAGGTAAATTTTCTTTTTTTTTTTTTTTTTTTTTTTTTTTTTTTTTTGGTTTTTGGGCCACACCCGTTTGACGCTCAGGGGTTACTCCTGGCTATGTGCTCAGAAATCGCCCCTGGCTTGGGGGGACCATATGGGACGCCGGGGGATCGAACCGCGGTCCGTTCCTTGGCTAGCGCTTGTAAGGCAGACACCTTAGCTCTAGCGCCACCTTCCCGGCCCCAAAGGTAAATTTTCTTAGGTGCTAAAAAATTTATTTTGTAAAGGGGGTTGTTATAAAACAAATACGTTTGATAACCCTCTTTCTTAGATGAAAAATAATACATCTCTATATACCCATACATGCTATGCATGTATACTAGTATACTAGGCACACTGATACTTATGTATGCCCATATAAATTTTTTTCATTTGTTTTTGGACCACAACTAAGGGTGCTCAGGGGTTAGTCTTGGCTTTGCACTCAAAGATCACTCCTGGCAGTACTCAGGGGACAATGTAGGTTGCTGTAGATAGAACCTGGGTCAGCCATGTGCAAAGCAAGCATCCTATCTGCTGTACTGTCACCCTGACCCTACATATGTATTCTTTAAATCAATGTGAAGAAAGGGCTCAACATTTGCTGACCATCTCCCTGTAGTGATATACTTCAAATGTGTCTATGGGGCATCAAGTTTTACAATATTCATTCTATTGTATGTATACAAATGTATGGCTGATGAGCATGTTGGATAATGAAACCAACACATTTGAATAACAGGTTGTTGTATTTACTATTTTATAGGGTAGAAACACCAGTATCTTAAAAAAGATACCGTTTGGAAGGTTTGAGAGATATCTCAAAGTAGGCCCAGAATTCTACTCCCATACATACTTTGCCCATATGGCCCTGATGGCATATAAGCATTGCTGACCCAAGTGAACCAGCATGACCGTGTCAGAGCATGGGACCATCAGGCCTGCACCTCAGACTGGCTGCATGTCATCAGGAGCAGTCTTGGGTCCCAAAGACCTCTGGGAAGACCCTTACCACCCCCAAATTAAAACAAAATCTGACTGCTTTGTAGTCTTACTTTAAAAGGTTCCATCCTAGGATCAGCGCAAAGACCAAGACCACCAACCACAGAAGACAGATTAAAATGACACTGAGGGAACAAAACTTCTAGAACCACAAAGGAAGATTTCATCATAAGTTCCACTCCTGCTGATACTGAGATCTCTAGATACAGAGGTCTGATTTTATTACCCAGGATGGAGCAGAAGTCTTCCAAACACCACGAAAGCACCAAGGGGAGAGTAAATGAACCTGAACGGAATCTATAGTTAATCCCATGACAATATACTCCAAGGGTGGAGAAACCCCGTATCTCTTAGGCCAAGAGAATTCCTTTTTGAATGACCCCAATATTTACTGTGCCTGTGCAGGAGGGAAAAAAAAGGCAAAAAGCACAAAACATTTTATTTATTTATTTACCTATCTACTTTTTGTCGATTTCTTTGTTTTAGTGTGGTTATTGAAGTTGTTGTCTCCATTTATATATTTTTTTCTTCTTTTCTTTTCTTTCTTTATGTGCTCTGCCATGTTTTTTTATCTCAAGACCATGGTTTTTTTTTGTGGTGCTTATCTTTATTGTTGGAGTGCTCACTAGATATTTTATTTGACACTTCTTTTTGTACTGTTGGGGTGCTTCATCTTCTTTTTCTCCTTCATCTCTCAAACTGATGATCCTTCTAGGTCTAGAAGAATTCCGCCCATTTTCGGCATATTTGATTTTTACCCCAGTTTATTACTTTTCTCTTCTTCAAACAAAACCACATAACTTGAACTATCTAGTCCTGCCTCCCAGTTAGAGGGGGAAATAAGGGACGTACCAAGACCAAACAGGTGTAACACTACTAAGTAGTAATCTAGGTACAGAGGGGACCACATATTCTAGCAGCCCGGGGATGAAAGAGGATATGGGAGGTAGGACGAGAACAGAGGTGTAGGGAGAACAAATCGGTGATGGGAATCCCCCTGATTTTATGTAAATATGTACCTAAAATATTATTGTGAACAATATGTAAGCCACTATGATCAAAATAAAAATTATATTAAAAAATCAATGCAATATAGGAGACTCAGAGGTTGTTACATAATTGTCAGAGTAGTTTTGAATGAAAAGGTCTTAGTATCATTGTCAGACACCTATGCCAATTAAGGATAAAATATTATTTTATACTTAATTATATTAAATATAAAATATTGGCCAATATCTATCATTCAAAAATGACTGAACTTTAGATCTAGCAATGCTATTTTACTTTTAAAATCACTCACACAGTAAAACACAGAATGGTTGTAAGATGTGAATACTATGATCAAGAACTAGAAATTCTGGCAACAGAATTTGCCAGTTTCTACAGTTTTCTACAGAAAGTTTCTATAGGTTCCTACCCATCAATACAAATTGTACATCAAAACATTGTACATATACAATTACTTCCTTGTAATCTTAAAAAAAGCTGCATTTACATATGCATCTCTGAAATTTTTCAAAAGCATGATATGCCTTTAAACCTGAGTCTCCTCTCTCTCTCACTGCTCTTATAATTTATGTGTTTAAGAATTTCTATTAGCCTGGGTTTTACTAACTGCACATTTATGGAGTAGTTCAAAATATTCTTATAGTTTAAATTTTCACCAAGTTAAAAATATGGAGAAGCTGGGTGGACTTTTGTTTCCTTTACTTGGGCAGGACCATAAGTGGCACTTTGCTACTGTGCTATTTCATGGAAAGCCACTTTGACCACTCCATATATACATACGTGTGTGTGTGTGTGTGTGTGTGTGTGTGTGTTTGGGTCACACCCAGCAGCACTAAGGGATTACTCCTGGATCTATGCTCAGATATCACTCCTGGCAGACTCGTGGGACCATATGGGATGCTGGGATTCGAACCACTGTCCTGCATGCAAGGCAAACACCCTACCTCCACGCTATCTCTCCAACCCCCACTCCATATTTTTTGATGTCCACAGTCCTTGATGCCCAATGAATGCTCCATGAACTTTCTGGGCATTGCAAATGATAATGATACTTTTTTCTTTTGTATTGATTAGTCATTGCACTTTTTTGGGGGGAGGGAGTATTTTCCTTTATCTCTTCTATTTGGTCTCCCAGTAATACAATTCTTATAATTCAAGAATTCTGTGCTTGATTTCTTTTCTTTATTATTTATCACCAGATAATAAGAATACTTTCCATTGTTCTTCTAAAATCATTCAATTTTTAGCAATTCACTACAAACACAATCATTTGAACATACTTGATGAGCTATATTCCTATTATTCACATTAAATCTTTGCTTCTTGTCAACATTTGACACTTTTCCTACATCTTTTTAAATTTTCTTTGCTTCTTTTTGAAAGTATTATATTTTAAGTTCATTTTGAAATCAAGTGCTTCTATGTTGGCCTCTTTTATTGACATCTCTCTGGCAAACTTTCATCGTAGGGATGCTATTCTGCTCTGTGCTCTTTTATGTTCTAACAACTTCATGGGAAATTGAACCGTATTTCTTTTCATTTGCTCATTACACAAAATTAACTTTAATGATTGTTTGAAAGCCAATGTAGTTCATAAATAAATCTTGGGTAAACTGACCAAATTGCCTCTCTGGTTGCTTTCTTGGTGCTCAAAACAGTCCCTTGCTTTTTGATATTTCATGTATCTTGTCCTCCATTCCCATAACCAATTCTGCCTTAATTTTCTTTTTTCCTTCATGTCTGCTCCAGTTGTCATGATCAATTCTGAATATGCTGTTAACAATATCCCCTCAGATGGGTTCACTGTCCTAGAAGAAATTCCAACAGTTGATGTTTTAGACTTTATATAGTACAATGGGCCTTAGCTCTTTTAAAACTCACCAGAAAGTCCTGGTACTCACTTAGGATTAAACTGGGTAAGGGTAAACATTCCCCAAAACTCAGGTCCAGCTGCTGGTATCCAAACTGGCTTGAGTCCTCTCTCAAGCCCATGATATGGCCCTACCTTACACCCTTCTCACTTCATCATTTTGATAAATGCTGAACACATGGTCTTTGTCAAGATGTGGGCCTCCACCATGTTTATTGTGGGTGAATGAAGGTATCTCATCATTTTGCTTAGAGGTCATTTTGTCTATAGGTACTTAGTTTTGCTATATAGCTTTTTTCCATGTGAGAACTCTTTTTTAAAATTTAATTTTGAGACCACACACAGTAGTCTTCAAGACTTATTCCTTGTTTTTTGTTAAAAGATTACTCCTGGTGGTACTCAAGCTTGATCATGCTCATGATTCTTGAGGAATTGAGCCTATGTACAAGGCAAGTGCCTTAATCCATGTGCTATCTCTCTAGCCTCAAGATTTCAGGGATTTTAAAACAGTCTCACCATATTTTTCTTCTCTGAACCAGCTAAGCATATTTATGCTTTTAGCATATTTATGCTTTTGACTATTTTTGGCATTTAGTTTAGTAAACAAGCCATGCCAGGGGGTTAGCCAGAGTCACACCCTTCAAAGTATGAGTAGTTAGGATAATGGAAAAAACTGGGATAACTTCGCAAAGTAACTTGAAGATGGTTATTACACCAATTAGGCTTGGATTCTAGAACTTAATGAGCAAAGAAGCCCTTCCAAATAGCTCCCCAAGATCCTTACTTAATCATGCAGAGTACCAGGCTGGCATTGACCATTATCCCCTTCTATCCCCTTATCTTCTCTCTTCTCCCCTCCCTTCCCCTCTCCTCCCTTTCCCTCCTTTTTCTCCTCTCTTTTCTCCTCCTCTCCCCCCCTCTCCTCCTCCCTCCTCTCCCTCTCCTTCCCTTTGTTCACTTCCCTCTCCTCTTCTGTCCTGTCTTTTCCTTTCTTCTTCCCTTCCTTCCCTCCCCTCTCCTCTTCTGTCTTGTCTTTTCCTTTCTTCTTTTCTTCTTTCCTTTCCTTTCCCCTCCCCTCCCCTCCCCTCCCCTCCCCTTCCCTTCCCTTCCTTTCCTTCTCCTCCCCTTCCCCTTCCCTTCTCCCTTCCTCTTCCCTTCCCCTTCCCTTCCCCTTTCCCTTTTCCTTCTCCTTCCTTTCTCCTTTTCCTTCCCCTTTCCCCTCCCCTCCCCTTCCCTTCACTTCCTTTCAGATTTCTATGTCACACCAGAATGTGCAGAAACTATCTGCACTTCAGTGCATGGGATCAGTTCCTAGTGGTGCTTGGTAACATGTAAAGTTGAGGATTGAACCCAGACCTCCAACATGCAAAATACACACTGCAATCTGCTGAGCTATCTCCCCACCCTGAATCCTTCACTCTCTTATAAAGGAGAGTTGGTATATTTTGTGGTTTGGGGGCGACACCTGTTGATGCTCAGGGGTTACTCCTGGCTCTATGCTCAGGAATTATTCTTGGCAAAGTGTGTGTGTGTGTGTGTGTGTGTGTATGTGTGTGAGAGAGAGAGAGAGAGAGAGAGAGAGCGAGAGAGAGAGAGATTGAACCTGAGTCAGCCACATACAAGGCAAGTACCCTACCTGCTATACTATCTTCAGCCCAAATAAAGTATTTTATTTGTTTGTTTGTTTACTTGAACTTTGCCAATATTGCATATCAGAGGCAGACCATCTATCTCTTTTTAGGTAATTAGAAATTATAAAGTTTTCTTGTGTTTTGTTTTATGGACATCACAGTGCTCAGGGGTTACTTCTAACTCTGTGCTCAGGGATAACTCTAGTGAGCTTGGGGGACCATATGGGATCAAGCCTGGATTGGCTATGCACAAAGCAGGCAACCTATGTACTGTCTTATTGTTCCAGCCTGAAAACAAGAAGTTATATCCAGACTTGATGAAGAGGTTTGCAGTAAAATCCAAGGTCTCTGGATTTTGAGTAGACACAACTGGATAGGCTGGGTGGGGAAGCACTTTACTTAAAACAGAAAGAGTAGGCAGAGATGACTGAGGTAGTTAAACGGGTGTGCGAGACAGGTATCACAGACTAGATTCCTCAATATGTACCTCAATCGACATCTCATCTGCAGGAATGAAGCAACCAAGGGAATTCCTTTTCTAATCTCCCCAATATTTACTGTGCCTATGCAGAAAAAAAAGAAGCAACACAAAATAAATTTTTTTTGGTTTTGTTATTGCTGTTGCTGTTTTTAGATTTTTGTGCTTTGTTTTGTTTTTATTTTAGGACTGTGGTTATTGTGTGGTGGTTGTCTTTATTGCTGTGGTGCTTTTTGGGTTTTTTTGTTTGATTTTTCTTTTTGTATTGTTATGTTTCTCTTCCTTTTTCCCTTCTCTCAAATTGATATTTATAGCCTCTAAGGAGTCCACCCATTTTTTGCTTGTTTGATTTTTGCCCCATTTTATTTTTTCCTTTTCTTCAAACAGAATCACATCTTGAACCATCTTGTTCCGCCTCTCATATTGAGGGGGAAATAATGGAGGGTACCAAGACCAAACAGCTGTATGATCACTAAGTAGTAATAAAAAATGATCGTACTTAAACACCAAATCCAAAGCCAATGACAACAGAATCAATACCCAATCTACAACAAGTTAGACACAAAGGGGACCACTTATACTAGCAGCCCGGGGGGTAAGGGAGAGGGAAAGGGGATGCATGATGGGAACGGGGGTGGATGGAGGACAACTTTGGTAGTGAAAATTCCCCTGATTCAATGTCAATATGTCCCTAAAATATTACTGTGAAAGATTTGTAATCCACTTTAGTCAAAATAAAAATTATTATTATAATAAAAAAAAGAAAAGAAAAGAAAAGAAAAAGTAACATCCTAGACTGCAATTCTGGCTGCAAACGTGACTGAGGTTTTTTTCTACTACATACGCCTACTGGAGGCTTTACTTTGGGAAGAAGGTATCTGGAAAAAAAAAAGTCAGATGGAGGGTTTTTGTTTCATAGATTCCAGATACGTGTTCTCGATTGGCCATTGCAGGGTAGCCTCCTGACTACCACTGACGGACTTTGTAGCAGCAGCTGTTGGGACAGCTTGTGATGAAGGCAGAGGTAGGAGCCTTGCAGGTGGTCAAACTCCAGATTTGGGAGGTCATTCCTGGAAGTTGAGTTTATAGCCTGTATTTAGCCCTCTAGACTGAAAACCCTAAAACAATCATTTCGCGTCAACACATCAACAGTAGGTATTGTTTTCCACAACTGAACTCTGACCAACACAGCCGGTCATTGAGCAAAGCCCATGCTGCTCTCGCCTGCTCGTTTATCCAAGAGCACACACTCAGGCCACCCAGAGAGCCCAATTCCTAACAGTGGGAGCAAGAAAGGAATAATTCGAACACTTGGGCACCTGCACATTTGCTGCCCAAGAGACAGGCGTTCCAGTCTACCACATGCCTGTGGGAAAACAGGAATGGTGGCACTGTCTTTCTCTTGGCCACAGCCACTCATATTTTTATTGGTCTAGACAAGGAAGGATTATACTTCTTTTCTTTTCATTTAAAAAAAAAACATTTTTTGAGAACTGTGAAATGAAAATGTCATTTATGTTTCTAAAAGAAGTGGGTTTTAAAGAAATGAAGCAAGATGGGATTTTGGCCCTGAACCAGGTAAAATGTTTCCAATTTCAGAGGCAATTTATAACCTGTAGGGCTTCTCTCCTGTGGAGGGCCTATTATCTATCTGGGGATGAAAAGCAGTGCAGCTGGGCTTACTATTACAAACACCAGGGGAGCTGCCAACCTTGTTTGGCTGCATTGTTTTGTGGGCTCTGAATTGAACCTTTCAGCTGCTGTTTGATGAGTGCACAGCTGGCTCAGGGCCCCAGGCAGCAGCCTATTGGTTATCCTGCTCAGCACTGCACCTCTGCCTGCCCAGCATAGAGCAGGCTGCTTACAGCAAACACCCCTCCTGCACCTCCCACAGCCCTGCTTCCCCTTCAGGCCAACAGGTCAAATCTTTCTTTACACAGGGACTTGTAGGAGCCTGGTGTCCCTCCTATCCTTAGATTTTCTGGCACAGCATCAGCAATATCCAGTCACTCCTGGAAACGAAGATCAGTGAGTTTCAGTAATGGCCTAAGTCTTCTCTCCAATACAGAGGTGTTGACACCCTTTTTATCACTCACACCTGTTGGGGGAGACTTTCACCTTTTCCTGCAACTTACTGCTTTTATTTTCTAGTAAATACCACTTTAGAATGGCTCTAAGATTTACAGAATGATTGTGATAAGGGGCCCCACAACCAAAGTCCCCAAGTATGAACCTTAGTCATTAATATAAGTACCCTGTTGCAATGAAACCACTGACAAAGACCCATCACTTTTTATTTGGCCTTGGAGTCACACTCAGCAGTGCTCAGGGCTTTCTCCTAGCTGTACTCAGGGATCACTCCTGGGACCATGTGGGATGCATATAGAAGCAGAGAGGGATCATTTGGGGGGGGGGGGATGATATGGGATGCCAGGGATCTAAACCAAGTCAGCTACACAGCTATAAGGCCCTACCCATTGTACTGTTACTCAGGCCCCAAGACCCATGGCTATTAACCAAAGCCTTAACTTAGTTTCATGCTTTATTTTCTCTTCCAAGATCCTATCCAGGATACAGAACATTTATTCAACATGTCTCCTGAAGTTCCCCTTGCTGGTGACAGAAGACTCCCCGGATTTTGATGGGCTGGCATCACCTGGCATCACCTCACCCTGCATAGTTTCCCATTTTACTTCACTAACAAATAAGAGAAGGATGTGGCTCGTCATGTGATGGGCCTTAGGTTTGAGCCCCTGCACTAAAAAAAGAACACAGGAGAGAAAACTGTCTTTCAAAAGGAGGGACCAGTGTGATCATGATTCTTCCAAATAAAATGTCTCGAGTTTTCAGTCTCCTTGGGCTTCATCTGTTCACGAGTGCTGGGGTGCTGCCCACGAGTGTAGGTTGCTGTTAGGAGCAGGATGAAGGAAGGCCAGTAGAGGATTTGAAACGGGGCTCTGTCAACCTGGCTTCTCATTTTATACAAATGGAAAACTTTACAATGCTCAGAGTCCCAGGACTTAGTCCCAGTGAACTAGGTCAGAACTTCGACAATGGCACTTTAAATTCTACCTTTAAATCCCATTTTAAGATTTTATTTATTTATTTTTGAGTTTGGGGCCACACCTGGTGATACTCAGGGGTTACTCATAGTTCTGTGCTCATGAATTACTCTTGATGGTGCTTGGGGACCATATGAGATTCTGATGATATGCATGTAAGGCAAATGCCCTACTGTACTATTGCTTCAGTTTGGGAATCCCTTTTAGTTTATTTATTTATTGGCTTTTGGGCCACACTCAGTGATGCTCAGGGGTTACTCCTGGCTATGCGCTCAGAAATCGCTCCTGGCTTGGGAAACCATATGAACATCGGGGGATTGAACCGCGGTCCATCCTAGGCTAGCGTGCACAAAGCAGACACCTTGTACCCTGCGCCACTGCTCCGGCTCCAGGAATCTCTTTTTAAAATAGCAACAATATGTTTTTTCCAATAAAATTTTAGTTGGTTCATCTCAGATTAAACTAATTGCTTATTTATTTTTGGCCACACCCAACAGTGAATGCTCAGGTCTTACTCCTGGCTCTGTGCTAGGGGACTATATGGAGTAATTAAACTTGGGTCAGTCATGTCCAAACTTTAACAGTCATATTATATAATTCTGGTCCTTTACAATTCATTTAAATTTATTTGTATATTTTTAGTTTGGGGGCTACACCAAGTGATGCTTAGTGGCTATTCCTGGTCCTGTGCTAAGGACTGATTCCTGGCATTGTTCAGGGGAACTATATGTGGTGCCAAGGATAGAACCAGAGTCAAGTGAAGCAGCCACATATAAGGAAAGTGCTTTACATTCTAGACAACCTCTATGGTGCCTTTAATTATACTTTAACACAAACATTACAAAGAAAACAGACCCATCATCTATTAGTGTTCTTAAAATAAAAATTTAAATGTAGAAAATATAAGGAATGAATAAATTGAGGCTGAGTGTCTTCCAACAATTTAACCATTTTCTAAGGATATTCAACTTGTCCCTCGTTTTTATGGTTATCATTCTTTTGCTTGCTTTGGGCTTTGAATTTCAATAATATATATTCCCACTGTATATGGGTGAATCCACTCCAATAGAAACCATTCAAAATTCAACTGTAAGGGGACCAGAGAGATAGCATGGAGGTAGGGTGTTTGCCTTGCATGCAGAAGGACAGGGGTTTGAATTCCTGCATCCTATATGGTCTCCCGAGACTGCCAGGAGTGACTTCTGAGCGTAGAGCCAGAGTAACCCATGAGTGTGACTCAAAAACAAAAACAAAAAACAAACAACAACAACAAAAACAAAAAACAAAAAAAATTCAACTGTAAGATTGAATTAAGCAGAAGCATCCTTTTTTAATGCTGACACCCACCTTAGAGTGTTCAAGGTTTAATCTCCTCTCACCCTCTAAACAGGTTAGCTCTTATGCTATGAGATGGTGCAGAGTGAAGAAAGACATTGTACATATTGGAGGCATCAGATTCCAAAGAGGATGAGGAAAAAATCGCTCAGTGGCTAGCTCTGGTGTGACAACAAGCTTGGTTGTGACATGGGCATCATGTGGAGGGGACAGGCAAGGTGTTATGTTGAAACCCGAGTGGGTGTCCCTGTGGAGAGTCCTTGGGATGTGCCACCAGAGCCTGAATGGATTTCTTGTGTGGATAGACATGGTATAATTAATCAAATAAGTCTAAGAAGAGCAGTAGGTAGGTCACATTGATACTGGTTGATAAGGTGATAAGGATGTTACTCATCAGAAAGGAAGAGCAGATACTGAATCTGAATACCCCGTAATTAGAGCTATGGCAATGAACTCATGGACTTAAATTTGTTTGGGTTTTACCTATTTGTATTTATAAATATATTTTTCTCATAAAATATATATACACATACAGGGCATGCACATTTACATTTGTGCATTTATTTGCATATATATGTCCTTTGAATGGGCCTGGGGATAGAGATGCCCTAATGGCAATAGGTAAGTCTAATGCCAAGACCTTGGCTTTAAAGACATTTTCTACTTAAAAGAACTAAGAGTACTCAGAGAAATGACTGGCTTTAGGGCTGGGTCAAGTAAAGAATATCATGGACTTAGAATATCTTACACCAGAAATCAAGAAAGTAATCAAAGAATGATGGGGACATGTCCACAGGAACCAAATTAAAGGTATTCTGGGAAGATTTGGATCAACTGGAACATCATAAATAACAACAGTAACTGATGAGATCATACTGAACAAAACAGGAAACAAACCTCACATTTTGAGGAAAAAAAACAGTGGAAAAAGGGAAAGTTTAAAGAAAAGAATATTTATTGTTTAACAGTGTCTCCCACGAAACATTCATTTATTACAAGAATAGAATAATTTCACAGTGAGGATATATTTGATCAAGGGACTGAAATATCATCCATAGTAAGAGAGACGGAAATGACCAGAATGCAATGAGAAGAACCCATCATCACTTCTGTGGCAGTCTTGTAATATTTATCATATACTTTAACAAATGCTTATTGAGTCACAGTGTCTAGGGATTAAGAACTGGGGAATAACTTTATTGGAAGAATCTAGCTCAATGTGTCAGAAATGGTGAATTCAAGGTTTAATTAGGTCTGAGCTCCCATTTCTAAGTTAAACTCATATAATTGGAAGGTTTAAGTTTCTAACTGGCCACTGGCCAGATAATTCACTTCCCTCTTATCAGGATCCATCCACTGAGCTGCTCATATCAGTTAGTTTCCCCAGAGCAAGTGATTCAATAGATCACTTTGATAACCCAATCTCATTTACTCTATGCTCTCAGTCACTGCAAGTGTGTGCAACTATGAGGAGGCTCTTTTTTTATCACATTGCTGAAGTTTCATAACCTAAAGACAATAGCAAAAGACCCCACTTGATGACCCTTCTTTAAAGTAATTCTCAGTAATAGGCAAGATAGCTCATCGATGTCATCAACAAGATGACCACAGAGACAAACAAAAACAAAAATAAGCAAATGATATTATATAAATTAAAAAACTTCTTCACTGTAAAAGACAATCTAAAATAAAAAATATTTTCTCACAATTAGATAAAGGACTAATTAATATCCAAGATCTATAAAGCCTCACAAAGCTCAACAACAAATCTAACAACCCCATCCATCCAAAAATGGGTGAGAGATGAAAAGATACTTCCCCAAAAGACAAATAGATGGCCAATATGCATATGAAAAGGTGCTCATCATAACTTATGATAAGTGCAAATCAAAACAATATCAAGGTATCATCTCACAACAGCGAGAATGGCATATATCAAGAAGCCCACAAACAGCAGTGTTGGGGTTGGGATGAGAAAGGTACCCTCAAACAGCACTGGTAGAAATGTCATCTGATTCAACATTCATGAAAAGCAATAGGAGATCATTTTAAAATGCCAGAATAGAACTCCCATAATGCCCAGCAACAGCACTTTTTGGCATCTATCTCCTAAACACTAAAATAATAATTCAAAAGAATATGTGCACACCTATATTTATTGCACCTATATTTATTTAATATATATATTTATATTTATATAGCTTAGTACAATACTCAAGATATGAAAACAAGTGAAATGCCCAACTATGAATGAATGGATCAAGATGTTGTGATGTATACATAGAATAGAATACTATGTAGCTGTAAGGAAGGACAAAAATCATGCAATCTGCTATGACATGCATGGAATTGAAGAATGTCATGCTTAGTGAAGTTAATAAGAAGGAAAGAAATAGAAACAGAATGATCTCTTTTCTACGTTAGATTTAAAGACACACAGTAAGGTAGCAACAATGGGTTAGAGATAAGAGTTGGTTCACGGAACTGAGTGTGAAGGTGGAGGGAGGGTGAGAATGGAAAGAGAGAGACCTTTTGGATCTTGGTGGAGAAAAGTAGATGCTTTGGTGAGGGGTGTAGTGCTGGAATAATGTATGCATGAAACGAAACATCATTAACAGTATTATAAATCACAGTATTTCAATAAAGATAAAAATATTTTAAAAATAAAACAAGGTATGAATCTAAGTATTTAAACACCCAAGAATTATACTATCAATTATCACATATAGCATTTTATATCTAACATAGTTAACAATAGAATCATAGCTCTTATAAAGCGCTTAAAATGGAAAACCCCATATTAAAAGAATTTGTGTTCTATTCATTGTCAGGATTAACACTGAAACTCCTGAAATTCTAGGGCATTTAAGACCCTCTGAAATATTTCAGGGGAGTCATTAATTTGTATTCTCTCTTCCTAAGCTATGATTTCCTTCTTTACTACTGAAAGTTGGTGCAAAATAAGAAGATACATACAGCTATGTGTGCGGTTTTCCCATGTGATTTTATTTTTCTAGTACAAAAAAAGTCCCAATTTGCCAAACCTTTGAAATTGGTTAAATTTACCACACATTGTTATTTTTGGTTGTGCTCCTTATTTTTCTAATGAGTTGACTAGTGCAATAGAACACTTGCAGAGCTATTCTGTATAATGAATGTGTTTATTTAACACTAATCCGAGACAGGATCTTTCTTTTTCTGTGACAAGCATAATTCCTTATTCTCCCATTAGCCAGGTGCTCCTCAACATTGCATTTCCCACAAAAAAAAAAGAGAGAGAAAGAAAAAAGGAAAGTGTTAAGATATGAAAGTCAAAGAAGACTGGGAAACTACTCAAAAATTAAGGTGATTAAAAGAGGCATGATCACTATATACAATTGAGATGTTACAATGTTTGTAACATTGTTTGCAATGAAAAAAATTGTAGGGACAAGTGGCACTATTTGGAATGAGGTTGGAGAGTCAGCTGGTAGCAATGAAGCAATGTTAATTTCTGTTTTACTAAATTTATTATGATTGTGTAAAAATATTATTTTAAGAAATACTCATTCAAATGTTTTGAAGAGATAGGACACTGGGTTCACTAATTACTCTAATGGTTTATGGGACTAGATACCCTTTGGTCTTAATTTCAACATTTTTATAAACTTGAGATTATTTCTTAATTAAAGGGTATTGGGACCAGTGAGATTGCAGAGTGAGTTGGGTGCTTCCCTGGCATGTATGCAGCTGACCAAGGTTGGGTTCAGTCCCAAGCACCCCATAACATCTCTCAAGCACTTCCAGGAATAATTCCTGAACACAGAACCAGGAGTAAGCCCTGAACACTGCCGTATATGCCACCTAACCACCCACCTACCCAATATACATATAAATTATAAAGACCTATGAGGAAAATTTAAGTTACTCAGTTAAGGGAGAAACCCTAATTTGGGGAGATGGGATTATGTCAGTGGTAGAGTATGTGTTTTGTAAATTTGAGGCCCTGACTTTCATCCCCAGAGCTTTTTGGAAGGAAGGAAGGAAGGAAGGAAGGAAGGAAGGAAGGAAGGAAGGAAGGAAGGAAGGAAGGAAGGAAGGAAGGAAGGAAGGAAGGAAGGAAGGAAGGAAGGAAGGAAGGAAGGAAGGAAGGAAGGAAGGAAGGAAGGAAGGAAGGAAGGAAGGAAGGAAGAAGGAAGGAGGGAAGGAAGGAAGGAAGGAGGGAAAGAGGGAAGGAGGGAAGGAGGGAGGGAGGGAAGGAGGGAGGGAGGGAGGGAAGGAAAGTCATAATAGGTTGAATGAAATGATATTACTACTTTTTAGCAAATGTGCAAATGTTAATAACTTTAGATCAGCTCAGTACGGGAACATCCCAACAAACCAATTAGCTCACAAAGATAATGAAAATTGAATTCTAATAAAAATGCAGAACAACAGAATAGTGCACTTTTGAATATCTCTTTGTTATCACCTTCTTTGTCCAGCACAAGGGGATCCCTTCCAGCCTCAATCAGGGAAGTTGCTATGTAACCTGTATCTGAGACTTCATATCCTCCTTCAGATCCTGTCCGATTTCTTTCTACCCTTTACAGTAACATTGTTTAAGGAATAGTTTATACTCCCATGTTCTCTTGTTCTCTCTCTTCCCATTTCCCTCCTAAATTCATTCCAAGTAGGTTTGCTAATCCAAAAACTTAAATATTCACTCATCAAGGCCATCATTGACTTCCCTCTTATCTGAAGAAACAATGATTTTCATATACTAACACTGCTGTTTCATCTTTCCTCCTTGAAACACTTTCTCCCTTGGCTTCTGTGGCTTTTGTGTTCTCACTGATTTCCCTTTTTGCTTACATCCTTCGCCCTGACAATTTATCTTCCAAAGAGCACCTATTGTCACCTTTTAGAAATGTGTATCAGAGGGCCCAGAGAGATAGCACAGTGGTGTTTGCCTTGCAAGCAACCGATACAGGACCAAAGGTGGTTGGTTCGAATCCCAGTGTCCCATATGGTCCCCCGTGCCTGCCAGGAGCTATTTCTGAGCAGACAGCCAAGAGTAACCCCTGAGCACCGCTGGGTGTGGCCCAAAAACAAACAAACAAATGAAAAGGAAATGTGAATCAGAAACGTTGTATTTAATGTACCAGTTGCTTCTCACTGGACAGTTTCAGAATAATGGCTGAGTTCTTATGAGAGTTCTTATGATGTGGCCTTTGTTAACGCTTACTCCAGTCTTCATGGTCTTTGACTAAGTCTTCTATTGGCTTCTCAAATAAGTTACTTTTTCTTTCTGCCTGGTCTTTGGTCTTTTTCAACCACTCTTCTCCAGTCATAATAGAGCAAATTACTTTTCACTGCTTAGCTCAAACTCCTCTAAGAGACATTCTTTCTAAACCTAATTGCTCCCAATGCTAAACTGCTTTGAGGCCTCTTAATCATCATCTGTTCTGAATTCCTCGGAGTATTTATCTCATATGAAATTTTATCTGCCAATCCTAGAATAAAAATTTCTTGAGAGAGCCTGCCAGTCTTTTTCTTTACTGAAGCTCCTGTTAGTCCATAATGGTATCTGACACATACATATCTGATGAATGTATAAGTTTCTTACTTTCTATTTCAAATGAATAATCTTAGTCACCAGATGTCTCATGACTTTGGTAATGATACTCTTAGAGATGACCCTCCCTCCTAGCCATTCTTGTTCAATTTCGGATTAGCTGAACAGACTTTCAACACATAGCTGGTTGGCTAGCCAGTGTCTACTCTAGCTCCACTCTTAGTAACTGGAGAACTCAGAACATTTAATAATAAAATGTTTACATGCCACTGTTGATAATGTCATGGTTGAAAATATGATCCTAAAATTTCCTTCTTATGATAGGTTTAAGTTATTGGTCCCCAAAAGAAACATTTAAAAATCTCCCTGTTTCCTTTGACAGTGATTGGAATCATACTTAAGGAAATAAGATCTGTAAATCTCTTGTTCTAGATAAATACCACTGGCTCTCTCAACCCTTCAAGTGATAAAATTAATCAATACTGACATGAGAAAGGTCTATAACATTTTAGAAGTTTGGTTTTGAAAGTTAAAACCTTTCTTCGAAGCATCTTATTTGAAGAAGAGAGTGTCAAAGTGTCTTTGGGGATCCAGAGAGCACAGTTTTATGCTTCACGGCTATCTTCTGTTCTCTCAACAGCCCACATCTTTATCTTTACTCTCTCTAATGCCAAGGGAACTATAATGTCATAAACAGTCAGACCATAAATATCTTTCCTGGGATTTATCTTTTTCAGAGCACACTTGTTCTATTTTATCAGTTATAAAAAGTTTTTTAGTAAGATAGGATCTAGTATGCTATAATTCTTTATGATGATTTTTGTGTCAAGGGTTCTTTGTAAAGGACATTAAATAAGTTGCAGGTGAAAAAATAGACTATTTTGATCATCACATTCTCTTTTGGGCTTTCAATGTCTATGCAGTTTAGAGAAAACATCTGTTGAGGTATAGACAAGCATCATTTAAGTGCCTATTTGTATTCTACACTGTGATTTCCATGACTGAGTTAGCATTCTATAAATATTTCTGAGTGCAGGAGTGACTGAATAAAGGAGACCAAAGAACCAGGTATCTAGTTTAAGCACATGGCAGGTTCAACAATACCAGATGTGGGACAGTCTCTGAGGGTTTCAATTCTCGGACTTGTGACTCTTTTATTTATTTTGGTGACTTTTGGGGGGAGGGGCATAGTCTGTGGTATTCAGATCTCTCGTTCTATGCTCTGTAGTGACCTCTGGCATTGTATGGTAGACTTCTGATGTATAGCAGTTGAACTTGGATGTGTCCCTTGGGTACCCCCCCCCACTGTAATGAAAGTTGTACCTGGACTTGCCCCACTGGAATGTCCATGGACACCCCCTTGTTATGCCTTGTATAAAAGGAATAACTTGGACTTTTGGGGGACAGGATAGTGACTAGAGCAGTGCTAGCTCGCTCTTTGGGGGGATGGCAGAGATAAAGCAGCTTCAAGATATTGCTTGCTTTGTCTTTCTTTCTTTCTTGTATCCAGCCACATTTCACCAGTGAATTTCTCTATCTCCCTCTCTCAGGAACTCCCATCCCCAGGCAGCAGCAAACATCAGACTCTAGGAGGAATAAAAAGTATATTTGGCTTGCAATCTCCTCCCCCATTAGTACTGGGCAGGCTGTTGCTACATTTTGTCACCCCTAGGTGGGCATGAGGTCCTCCTGGCAGTTGGGCCACATGGGCCCCTGCACGACTTACAGCACAGGGACCTGGCAGCTTTGGGCCTAGGCAATGTGCAGCCCTGGCAGCCTGGGGCTTTTGCAATGGACTATGCCAGGGCTAGGGCCAGGGTTAGAAGCATGTAAGACAAGTGCTTTACACACTACCCCTCCATTTCAGACTTGGATTTTTTGCATAGATTCATGCCGCTTTGTTGTTGTTGAAAAGCTCTAGTACAAATAAACGTCCAGCGTACTAGAGAATGTGAAAAACATTTTTAGTTTTGGAGAACTAAGTCATTGTGGTTGGCTTCTACACATTCAGGTCTCCTACCCTCTTATATTTAGCCAATCACTGTAAAGTACATTGCCTTTGGCAGAAACAGGATTAGGGAGTAGCATATGACTGATCCTGGCCACTGAGGCATGCGGAAAAGTCTGTGGAGGTTCTGGGATTCCCTTCTTCTGAGGGGAGAGAATGGAAAATAATCATATATTCCTTTAGTCATTTCTGTATCTGCTAGTGGTAACTGCTACCTGACCCTGTTGATGCAATTTTGATACACTCTGAAGACAATACAAAGAATGAAAGCACAGAGAGGTGGAAAGAAACTGGTTCTTAATGATCTCATGAAGCTCTTGAGTTAGTCTACCCAAGAGTCCCGATTGAATGCACTTAGTACTGTTTTTGCTGTGTCCCACAAATTCTGATAATTTGAATCTTCATTTGCATTTGTTTCTAGGAATCTTCTGATTTCCTCTTTGATTTCATCTGACCCTCTGATTGTTCAGTAGTGATCTATTTAATTTCCAGGTGTTAAAGTTGTTCTCCTGTGTTCCTTTGTAATTCACTTCTAATATCCGTGCATTGTGATCTAAGAAAGTAGGCTGTACAATTTATACCCTCTTAATTTCATGGAGGTATGTTTTATGGGCCATCATGTGGTCTATCCTGGAGAATGACCCATGTGCTTTGGAGAAGAATGTGTATCCAGTTTTCTGGGAATAGAGTGCCCTACATATATTTACTAGTCCACTTTTTTTCCATTTCTCCTTTCAGAGCTAGTATATTCTTCTTGGGAATTAGCCTGGTTGACCTATAAAGGAATGACAGGGAGGTATTGAGGTCTTCCACTATTATTGTGCTTTTATTAATGACTTCTTTTAGATTTGTCAACGATTGTTTAAAATATATTGCTGGTCTCTCTTTGGGTCAATATATGTTTAGGAGTGTGATTTTTTCCCCCTTTGTACGTATCTCTTGATTGTTATGAAATGTCCATCCTTGTCCCTTATAACTTCTCTAAAGTCATTTCCCACCCTGAAAATATGTCATGTGGAACCAACTTAGACCCCAGGGAATTAGGCACCGACCGTCTAGCCTTGACTCCTGAATCCCAGTCATAGAAACGACAGAGTTCTCCATAACAGCTCCAGGAACCAAATCCCCTCCAGGGCATCTATAATGCTGCTCTGACACCAACATGCACCAGTATGACAACGAGAAGATGGGAACAACTTGATCTAAGAGCAAGTTGTCCTTCCTCACCAGCCAACAATAAGACAAAATAAGAAGACATGTCATCCTTTGATCTGTGTAAAAGCCAAGATCGCTATCTACAGATGACTGGTTGTTACAATCAGGACTGAACAGTACGCATCCCAGGACCAACAACAACAAAAAGCTCTAGCCCAGCTTTTGATCTATGATCTGTTCAACAAACAAGATCTCCAATCCCAGAGGTCTGACTGAGACAATCACAACTGAACGGGTCTTCCGAAAACATAACAGAAAACTCCCAGGCTCCATCCTAGGAGCAGTATAATGACCAAGACCACCAACTACAGAAGATGGATTAAAACGACACTGAAGGAGCAGAACTGCTAGAACTACAAAGAAAGACTTCATCATAAGCTCCATTTCTTGACCTGTACAGACACCAAGATCTCTAGATACAGAGGTCTGATCTTACCATACATGACGAAGCAGAAGTCTTCCATACACCACAAAAGCACAGAGGGGATAGTAAATGATCATGCAAGGAGTCTAGAGTTAATCCCATGACAGTATACTTCAGGGTAGAGAAACCCTGAATCTCCTAGGCCAAGGGAATTCCCTCTAGAATATTCCCAATAGTTACTGTGCCTATGCAGGGGGACGGGAAGAAAAAAAAGCACAAAATAATCATTTTATCCATATATATATATATATATATTTGACTTCTTTATTTTGGTGTAGATATTGAAGTTGTTGTCTTCAATTTTATTTTATCTTATCTTTCTCTTTCTTTTTGCACTCCGGCATGGTTTGACTTCAGGACCGAGACTATTGTGTGGTGCTTGTCTTTATTGGTGTAGTGCTCACTGGATATTTAATTTGTTATTTCTTTCTGTATTGTTGTGGTTTTCAATTACCTTTTTCATGTCCTCTCTCAAACTGAGATTTCAAGCCTCTAGAAGGACTCTGCCCATTTTCAGCTTATTTGATTTTTCTTTTATTTATTTTTTTAAATTTTTTATTTATTGTTTTCTACCCCATTCTATTGCTTTTCTTTCCTTCAAACAAAACCACATAACTCGAATTATCTAGCTCCGCCTCTCAAATAGAGGGGGAAACAAGGGAGGGTACCAGGACCAAACAGATATATGATCACTATTAGTAAGCTAGACAAAAGAGGGGACCATCTACACTAGCAGCCCGGGGGGTGATGGTGGGGTATATGGGTTGCATAAAGGAAACTGGGGTGGGGGAGGACAAATTTGGTGATGGGTATTCCCCTGATTCAATGTTGATATGTATCTAAAATACTACTGTGAAAGATATGTAAGCCAATATGATCAAAATAAAAATTAAAAAAAAAAAGGACCTGTTTTTCTGCAATTTGGGGGCTGGGCCCAGGTGGAAGTCTCTGTAGGCTAGCAGTGAAGGTAAAAACTTAGAAACTGAAACCAGAAAAGCAGGTTTTGCAAATTAGCTGGTTGACTTGCTTTTCAGATGTAAATTTTTGGCCAGAGGGAAAACTTTTCTTAGTAATCTTTGTTGCTGGCATTTCTCTGAGCAAAAGAGTCTGAGGCCATATTTCTGCCTGTGATTTTATAAGGTAGAGATGTGCCATATAATATGAAAGAAATGTAATGTCAGTACCATGGCATAAATTTCAGATTTTTGCCAGTAATCCATGTAGAGGGTATAACTGATGTCCACAAACGGATCTGCTGGACAAATATTTCTTGAGGAATTATCAGCTCCCTGCTCCAGGAAAATCCGTAGATACATCTGGTGGGTCTGCTGAATTCCCCTTAAATGGAAGTGTCTTATGCATGGTGTGGCAGATGCTCCTTTGTACATAATTTCCCTTTTTGTTCTTGCTGCTTCAGTATTCTATCCCTATCAATGGGAATTGTCATTATGTCTAGTATGTGTCTTGGGGTGCTTTTCTTTGGGTCTCTAGCTGGTACTCTTTGGCATGCAGGATTTGGTTGCATGTAGGTTTTAGCTCTGGGCATTTCTCTGTAAATGATGTCCTTTATTGTTGATTCTTCCTGGGGACTTTCTTCCTGGGTCTCTGGGATTCCAATGATTATTATGTTGTTTCTGTTGAGTTTATCAAACAGTTCTATTTTCGTCTGTTCCCAACTTTTGAGGATTTTTCTGTTGTCTGATTGTTTGCTTTAAGTCTCTTTTCCAATCTCCTCTGTTGGAGGGAGTTGCGCTGCCTCTTATCTTCCAGCTCACTGATTCAGTCCTCAGCTCCTGTTACTCTTAAGGGAGAGGCTTTCCAGTGAGGTTTTCATTTTGCCTACAAAGTTTTTCAGTTTTTTTATTTCAATTTGAAGTTTTCTGATTTCTATTTTCATAACCTCTTGGTTATGATTTGTGGTTTGTTCAGCTCAATCTATGATTTGAGTTCTATGCAGATCTTCCATATTTCTTCTCTACTCTCCTTAGCTGAGAGGCTATAAAGGTCATTGGCACTTTTTGGGTCATCAGAGATCCCATCTTCATTCTCTATGGTGTTGGTCTGCATTGTTTCCCCATTGTCACACTTGTAGGTTTTTTTTCCTACATGTTCTCATGGGGTTCAATGGCTAGTAGATGTGTGTGTGGCCACAAAGCCAAGTGGAGTGGCCGTGTTCCTCTGGCTCTGCTCTTCATTGGTGGAGAAAGCATATCTCTGATGATATGCCCTCAGGAGATGTTTTCTGCTATATGCAATCTTGAGCTGTTCTGGATGAGATGTTTCATGGCAGCTTCACAGAACAGAGCAGAGGCTATAGTTCAAAATATTTGCACATGGCAGGAATCAGGGTACCCCTTTATGAAATGAGACAGCCTACCTCACTGATGTGCCTCAGGATGTTTTAGCTGGAGTGTTTCATGGTCGATTCACGGAGCCAAGGAGGGAGCAGATTAGAAGCCATTTAAAATGTCTCCTGTTTGCCAAAGCACATGGCAGAAATCAGGTTCTACCCTTCACGGGTAAAGACAGCCTACCTCACTAATATGCCCTCAGGAGATTATTTGGGGTGTTTCATGGCTGCCCCACAGAACAGAACAGAACAAAGGACTTTTAAAATGTCTCCTGTGTGCCAAAGCACATGGCAGGAATCAGGCTCCACCCTTTGTGGGGAGATACAGCCTACCTCACTGACATGCCCTCAGGAGATGTTTTTCTGGGGTGTTTCATGGCTGCCTGATGAAGCAGAGCAGGGAGCAGAGCAGAGCCATTTAAAATGTCTCCTGTGTGCCAAAGCACATGGCAAAAATCTGAATGACATTTTTCAAATAAAAAGATCAAACACTTCTGAAATTAATATGGAATAATAGGCCTCCATGAATAGCTTAAGCAATTCTTTGGAAATAGATGGTGGGGGTGCATCACCTTTCCCAATATCAAACTGTACTACAAAGTGGTAATAATTAAAATGGCTTGGTGTTGGAATAAAGATTGGATAGACTCTCAGATGACTGGAATACATTTTAATATCCTAAGACAAATCCCCAGGTATATGATAAGTTAGTTTTTGATAGAAGAGCAAAAAATGTGAAGTGTAATAAAAGCCTCTTCAATAAGGGGTGCTAAGAATACTGGTCACCTATGTTCAAGAAACTGAATTCAGACTTCTTTCTAATTCCGTGCAGAAAAGGTAGAATCAAAAAGGCTTAATTATCTTGATATAAGACCTGAAACCGTAAGGTATATAGAGAAAAGTGCAGGTAACTCTTCATGGCATTGAAACTAAAGTATCTTCAAGGTTGAAACACCACTGGCCAAGCAAGTGGAAGCAAAAATAAACAAATAGGACTACACTAAATTAAGAAGTTTCTGCACCTTAAAGGAAATGATGACTATGATACAAGATCACCCATGGAATGAGAGAAATTATTCACACAATACTAACCCAGATAATTTCCCCATAAGTCTATTTGGAAATATTGAGATTATAAATTCAGAGACAAAAGTAAAACAACTGGCATATAATAATCAACAACAAATTCAATCCATCTACATGATCTATAGAGAAACCAATAGCTGCTTCTGTTATTGTATAAGAAAATTCAGGTAAAATTGTTCAATGTAAATAAAAGCAAAATTTTGAGGGCAGTAAAAATAATATTAAGTAGAAAATAGTAGGAAAAAAGTTACTTATCTAGGGAGTTTTAAATATAATTTTAGGATTGACAAGAAGCTATAAAAATATTACATTTTTGTTATTTTTCAATGTACTAAATCTGTGATAATTTGAGTATGTATTCTAGCTCTTATTATTATTTAAGTAAAGGTATCTGAACATGCTAACTTTATTTACTCTATTTGTTTTCTTATTTTCTAACTACATGATAGAGCAGCTAGGTGCTATGAATTTAGCTATTCTTCATTTGGAATAAGTCTAAAAGAGCTTGCTTTTCAGAGGAATATTCCTTTGATGTACAATACTTAAGGATTAATTGACTGTATTTTGACAGTAAGTAATGAACTACTAATATAGTTATAAATAGTATAACAAAATGGTAAAGGAAGTCAAGATAGTCTTAATCCTTTTTTTCTCTTCTGAATAAGGACAGGATACATTTTACACTAACATTTTGAGGACTAATTACTGTTTTGTTTGACATTACACATATGAAATAGAAATCATAACCCTGCAAACCATCTAATAGTAATTCTGCAAGCTAATAGAATATGAGCTTAAGAGAGAAAATATATCAAATACATAAAACTGTACATTTTTTGTAATGAATTGACATATTTTAAATGCTAAGATACGAAGAGTAAACTGAGAAACACAAGGCAAAACTTTTATTAGAGATTCATGTACCTGAAAAGAACAGACAAAGGTAAATCAAGAAACTATGGTTCTATTCAAACATTGTTAAGCAAGGGATTCTAAGGTACAGGGATTTAATGGGGATTCTAAAGTTACATATGGAAGAAATTCTTTTGAAGATTTTTGGTAATTTGGCAGCAACAGGGAACTGAAAATCAGGAACTGTGGCTCAGTTGCTGACATAGGCCATTTCCAACTTCAGTGCCTTTTACAAGAAAAGCAATAACTATCCATAGATAAGTAAAAAATCTGCAGAGACCAAAGAGGACAGACATCATTGGAAGGGTAAAAGCAAAAGGACACTGCTTTGCCCCTCCCTAAAATAGCACCATGATACACTGAAAAGATCCTCTGGGCTTAAAGCATCTAACAGTGGGGAGAAGAGTTCAAGATAGATATCCAGTTCTACCATGTTGAGGACAATTTTATAGCAAGCCACATAGATCTTGGCTACTGAGAATCAGGTAGAAAGTGAGAAGGGAACTTGAATAAAAAGCACCCACCTGGGCCAGACCACATCCACTCTGAGGCTGTGCCTGACTACATCTCTAGCCAGTAGCTATGTCCATCTGATGAGACATCTGCCTGGCCACGAAGTTCAATTGGTAGTGAAAATATAAGGATTCTAATTAACATCACAAATACAAAAATAGTCAGAGAGGCAGAGCCTACTGATGAAGTTAAATGGTTATCAAAAGTCTTCCCTCCACCAAAAAAAAAAAAAAAAACAAAACAAAAAACTCAGGCCCAGAATTTTTTTAACCTTTAAAGAGTACCTACTGCCATTCCTTTTCAAGGCATTCCAGGAAAAGAAGAAATAGAAACACTCCCAAAAAGTTTTTATGAATCTAGCATCATGCTGATACCAAAAGTAGACAGATGCCACAAAAAAGAGAACTACAGACCAATATCCCTGATGAACACAGATGTAAAGATGCTCAACATAATGCTAGCAAATAGGATACAATGCTTCATCAAGAAAGTCATACACAATGACCAAGTAGGATTCTTCCAGAGATAAAAATATGATTTAGTATATACAATTCAGGGCTGGAGAGACAGCACGAAGGTAGGGTATTTGCCTTGTATGCAGAAGGATGGTGGTTTGAATTCCAGCATCCCATATAATCCCCCAAATTTGCCAGGAGCGATTTCTGAGCATAGAGCCAGGAGTAACCCCTGAGCGCTGCTGGGTGTGACCCAAAAACAAAAACAAAAACAAAAAAAAACAAAAAAACAAAGACATATATAATTCAGTCAACATAATATAAAACATCAACAAAAGAAAAAATAAAAGCTACAGAGTCATATCAATAAATGCAGAAAAGGCATTTGATAAGTTCCAACACCCATTCATGATAAAAGCTCTCAAGAAGATGGGAATGAAAGAACTTTCTCAATGTAGTCAAGACTCTTTACCACATACCCATGACAAATATTATACTCAATAGAGAAAAACTGAAAGCCTTTCCTCTAAAATTTGGCAGAAGATGATTTTGATACTGTCTTCTCTCTCCACTCCTATTCAACACAGTACTGGAAGTACTTGCCATAAGTACTTATGTTATGTACATATGTACTTATGTACCATAAGTACATAACAATTAGGCAAGAAAAAGATAACGGCATCCATATAGGGAAGGAAGATGTTAAGATCTCACTGTTTGCAAATGACATGACATTATATTTAGAAAATCCTAAAGACTCTACCAAAAAGCTCCTAGAAACAATAGATTTGTGAGGCAAAGTGGCAGGCTACAAAATTAGCACACAAAAGTCAATGGTCTTCTTATATACAAATAATGATAGAAAATAAATAGATATTAAAAGACAATTCCATTTACAATAGCACCACAGAAATTCAAATAACTTGGAGTCAACTTAACTAAAGAGGTGAAAGACCTATAAAAGGAAACTATAAAACATTGCTTCAAGAAATAAAAGAGCACACAAGGAAATGGAGACATTAACCTGTTCATGGATTTGGAGGATTAGCATAATTAAAATGACAACACTCCTCCAAGACTTATGCAGATTTAATGGAATCCCTCAATGGATATCCATGACATTCTTAAAAAAAAAGTGGATCAAAACTCCTGAAATTCATTTGGAACAATAAAGCCCATAAATAGCTGATGCAACCCTTAGGAAAAAAAGATGGGAGGATATCACTTTCCATAACTTTAAATTGTAACGCAAAGCAATAGGCATTAAAATAGCATGATATTGGAAAAAAGACAGACCCTTAAATCAATGAAATAGACTTGAGTATTCAGAGAATGACCCCAGACATACAATCAATTAATCTTTGCTAATAAGGCAAGACATGCAAAATAGAGCTAGGAAAGTCTCTTCAATAAGTGGTGTTGGGACAACTGATTAGTCAAATGTAAAAAAAAAAAAAAAAAAAAGAATTCTGACCTGTATTTAACACTATGCACAAATGTCAAATCCAAATGGATTAATGACCTTTGATATCAGACCTGAAACTGTAAGATATATAGAAGAAACATAGGCAAAACACTCCATGGCATTGAACCTAAAGGCATCTTCAAGGAGAAAACATCACTAACCAAAAAATTAAAAGCAGGGACTGCATTAAACAGAGAAGCTTCTGCACTTCAAAGAAAATAGTAACTAGAGTACAAAGGTTTTCCACAGAATCAGAGAAACTATTCACTAAATACCCTTGAGATAAGGGGCTAATATTTAATATATACAAGATACTGACAGACCTTAACAAAAAAAAAATCTAACTCCATCAAAAAATCAGGAGAAGAAATGAACGGACATTTACTCAAAGAAGAAATAAAGATGTCCAGGAGACACATAAAAATGTTCCACATCACAAATAATCAGGTTCAATTTCCGGCTTCCCATATGGTCCCCCCCATACAAGGAGTAATTTCTGAGTGCAAATCCAGGAGTAACCCCTAAGAGCAGATGAGTGTGGCCCCAAAACAAACAAACAAAAAGTAAAATGATCACTCACCAAGATCAAATTGGACTGAACTCTGGATAAAAGAATGATTCAATGTAATTAAATGAAAGATAAAAAAAAATCACATGATCATCTAAAAATTTGAAAAATTAAGAAACAAAATTAAATATCTGCAAAAACTCACATTATTTTGTATATAGAAGTATTGTACCTCAATTAATAAAGCAAATATATGAAAATTCTACTACTATGATAATTCAATGGTCTAAATGGTTGTAAAATTTTTCTCTAAATTAGTAACAAGTTAAGGCTTACTCATCACTTCTATCAAATAGTATTAAAGTCTTAGAACAAACCAAGAGTATATAATAAATCATAGGACTCTACATTATGAAGGATTAAGTAAAATGATCTGTTTATAGATGAAATTATTACACATAGAGCAAACTATAAAGAGCGCACCAAAACATTGTTAGCAAGTAGATTATCAGATTAATAATAAAATTTAATATAGTGTCATATATATAATAAACAGATAAATTGTTGCACTTCTATACACTAATAAATTATATGTGGAAGAAATAAAGAAAGCAATCCCACTTCAATATAAGAATCAAAATCATTCAAATTCTTGGGAATAAATTTAACCAATGAAATGAAAGGTCTATTAAATATGGAGGATCTAAAATGAAAACTCTAAAATATCAATGAAAGAAATTCAAAAAGATACAAGTAAGTGGAAAGATATCTCATGTTCATGAATAATAAGTATTGTTTAAAAATTACCCTGTGGCCCAAGGAAATATATTGAGCTGATGCAACTTCAATGGCACTATTTAATGATACTTTTTAGAGAAGCAGAACAAATAATTCTAAAATATGGAACCATAAAAAAGAAAAAATTTCTCAAAGCCAAATCAATGAGGCAGTCCCATAAAATAACAAAGCTGAAGAAATTACATTTCTTGAACACTATTATAAAACTAAAGTAGTCTAAACAGTATGATAATAACATTAAAACATATATCAACAGAGTGGAAGTTTTATCTTATATTTCAGCTGAAATATGTACCCTAAATGGAAAAACTTCTCAGATGTGCTCAAAAGGCGAGTGTAATGAGCACAATGCACCAAACCAGCCTGACCATCTTTCAGGTTCAAGGAATGGCTTTCAAGAGCCACAGTGACCTAGCAGAGGCTCAGTGATTACTGCATCTGTCTAAACAATCCCACTCATCTTCTGTATACAAAATAGAGAATAATTTGATAAACTAACAAAATAACAAAAGGTTAAACAGCTACAGAATGTAACACTTATACACTCCGGAGTTAAGAAAACCAATGAGTAATATCAGTAATCCAAATCTGTTCCCCAGGATTAATCTACTCACTTAAAAAAAAAAAAACTCTTCTATGGGCTAAAAGTAAATAAAACATAATAAAGTATTCTTATAATAACTGAAGACTTTTTAAACCTTTAATCTAACAATGGTGCCCAAAAATTTTATATAAAATATTTTATAATAAAATATTAAAATAGTTTTAACTTAGACCCATTTAGAGAAAGTTAAGGCATTTGACTTGCTTTATAAGTCAAGAATTGGGGTTGGGGTAGTGATTGACTCTCTACAATCTAAAACTATGTGATATCAATCATCTGGGGTTTACAATTATAGCCAAAAATGAACCACCTTTTCATCCAATTTCCATCTATCATAGATTTCTGGTGCCAGCTAGCTCTCCACCAGCACATCTACACAAACAAGCAATATGATGCCTGCCTATGCTCTTCATCGCCAAGATTTAGGTTCTAGTACACCTTTACAAGATATCCCCCTCACAGTGCCAGAATAATAGTATAGCAGTTAAAGTGCTTTCCTTGGATGCAGCTGACCTGGGTTTGACCCCTGAGCATGAGAAGTGATTCCTGAGTGCAAGGCCAGGGTCAAGCTCTGAGCACTACTGGATGATCCCCAAAACAAAACAAACACTACCTTCCCACCCAGGGCTAGGAGACAGTACAGTACAGTTACTAAGATACATGGTCCTATTTGGATTCAATTCTTTACACCTTTGAGCTCAGCCCTAAAAATCGCAGAATTCCAGCATCCTTATAATGAAGGTCATGGTAGGCTAAAGTCCCATGATAGAGATCCCTAACCTCCTGAGCTATATCTGGGAGATCCAACAAAAAGGAAAAATCACCCCATCTCTTTTTTTACAACTGCCAATAGCAGAATGCAATCACTTTCTTGTTCAAATTTTTCCAAAAGTTAAATTGTTTATCTTTTTGCTATTTTCAGAGTAGCCTTTCTAAGATGCAAATATAGGCCAATTACTCCCTGATGAAAACAGACTTCTCAGAGAAGGATCACTGTCTTAACATCTCTTTCTCTTTCTGATCTTGTTTCTACCTGTCTGTGGCTCTTTCCTCTCCTCTGATGAGGCCCTCTATGAGACACACAGAACTGCATATGGATCTCCAAAAGTGATGTTTATGCTGGAGATTCTTTCCAATGTTCTCTTTGCCTTCTTCAGCCTGATAACTCCATTTTTCAATTAGGATTTAGCCCAAGTGCTAGGCCTGTTCAGTAATCTCTGTCTCATTTGGATTCTTCTCTATACTCCACAGGTTCCTCAGCTAGTACTTTCTGAACATCTCCACAGTCCAGCCAGTGTGAATCTGCAGAAGCGGGGAATTTATTTATTTAATGGTATTATTGTAAGCACTTAATCTGGAACAGTGAGCATTTAATGAATATGACATTTAATGTCTTTAATGTCTTACCTGTCTTACCTTACAGAACAGCTAAGCTCCTAACCCAGAGGGGGATATACAGTGAGATATTAAAAATAGTCATGTTAAGGAGGTGTTTAATGCCTCATATTATAGGCTGGAAATATAGCACAGGAGTTAAGCAACTTGCTTTACATAGAGCCAACTCCAGTTGGATCCCTGGTAGCCTAGATGATCCCTCAAACACCACCAGGGGTGATCCTGAGCATAGAGCCAGATGTGACCCACCTCATTTTCCTTTCCTTCCTAAAAAAAAAAAAAAAACCCTCATGTGAACCTGAAGAAGTGTTCATAAGTTATAAATATTGTGGCCTCTAACATAAAAAACAAATAATATGGGGCCGGGTGGTGGTGCTAAAGGTAAGGTGCCTGCCTTGCCTGCACTAGCCTTGGACAGATCTCGGTTCGATCCCCCGGTGTCCCATATGGTCCCCCAAGCCAGGAGCAACTTCTGAGCACATAGCCAGGAGTAACCCCTGAACGTTACCGGGTGTGGCCCAAAACCCAAAAAAACAAAACAAAACAAAACAAAAAAAACAAATAATATACTACATCCAAAAAATATCAGAGTCCCTTTAGATACCTTAAATTAATAGCACAAATATCTACAATTAATTTACATGTACTAATCCTCTTTTGCTAGAAACCTTTCAACATAAGCCTTCTTGAAAGTTTCAATAAATTCATCCTGTTTCATTATACTCATCTCGCTTAAGAGTAAGCAGATGCTATTGTAGATAATGGTCAAAGAGGCTTTTACTTTATCTATGAATAACCTTTCCACTGAAACTTTCAACTGCAGCTTCCTGATGCTGTATGCAGCTCTTGTATGCTCATCCTGGTTCTCTATCTGAAACAAGAGAATATTTTCCAAGGCTGTCATTATTTTACCTTCTTGAACATAGTACAGAAGCCAATGACAGCTGTTCCTTACCCTACCCCCAACTTCTCTTTTGAATTTTCAATTAGCCTCAGTAGAAATCAGTTGCACATAGCTTCACCCAGTCAACAAATATGTACAAGTGCT
Source organism: Suncus etruscus (assembly GCF_024139225.1). NCBI lineage: Eukaryota > Metazoa > Chordata > Mammalia > Eulipotyphla > Soricidae > Suncus > Suncus etruscus. Next base: position 79,705,325 of record NC_064851.1, on the reverse strand, counting down.
GAGAAATAGGCATGGAGAAAATTTTTTTTATTCTCATGGGTTCAGAAAGGACATATGGATATGACTCCATTCTGTGATTATCTCCATGCCTGTCACTTTACGTGCAACTGATATACACAAATCTTACTCGTGAAACACAATTTCGGAAATCAAATGGAAGCACATTGTGCTCCTTCCTGTGGTATTTTATTTTGTTACCTAGCGTTTGATGGCGGAGATGCTGATTACATTTATTTCATGCCCCACTGATGAGTCTAGAAATTCGTCTGAAAAGCAATGTCTTAGAATAAAGGGAGGATAGTCGCATTTTGGAAAGCTTACTGAATTTTTCTGAACAAATAAAATTACCCATGGCCCTGGGATATAGAAAGAATGGTGAAGGAAGAAAGAGGGAAGAAGAAAGGATGGTAAAAGTGGAAGGAATAAGGGAAAGGGAAACAGGAGAAGACCATTAGAAAAGGCAGACAAGAAAACATCTAAGAGGGTTTAATTAAAGATCAGGTTAGGTATAAGTCAGCAGGAGAAAGGATGGCTGACCATTGGGAAGGTGACAGTCTGGCTTCTTGGCACAGAGAAGTGGTTCTCACTGACTATCACCCTCTTGTGGAGGAAACTCACAAACTCACTGCTGAAAACTGCTCATTCTTACCCAAAAAGACTACTTCAGATGCTTGAGGAAGATAACAAGAAGGACTGCCCAGGAAGGACAGGATCCTTGTTTAGCCTGCAGCACAGAGACCCGAACACTTGAGAGAACTGGATGCAATTGCTGGAGGCAGAGACCACCACAGAGAGCACTTCATTGAGAAGTATCAACATAAAGCAAAGCACTTTGTTTTAATCAAGGCCACTAGGTCTGGCTCATGTCCTCGACATTGCAATTTGTGTCTGACACCTGACCTCACACAGAATCCCTGACCCAGGGACACTCACCCGAAGGTCATTAACTGCTAATTATAAGGTGCATTTGGAGAGTGAGTTTAACTTTAGGGTTCTAGCACAGGAAATGAACTTATTCATCTTATATCACCTGTCAGCTTTTCTAGAGGGGAAGAATCTTGGTTAGACAGAATTTATCCAAACTCTACATGTTAGTTTTTGAATCATTTCTTAGAGGCAATTTGTCAACAAGTGAAACAAATTCCTGGAATAAGTGAGCCACCAAATGGTAGGCACTAACACTCTGTGTGCCTCATGTTCTTTTTAACTTTCACTGATTGGCATTTGTGGTTCGGTGAAGAGCTCCTAGGGAGCAGGTGGGAGCATAACTAAAGATGGGCAGCTCTTGTCTGAATACCATGAATCATTGCTAGGCCATGTGGCATTTATAGCCAGGCACAGTCAGGCTTTGCCCTCTGCTTCTACTCACTTCGCATTTGGTACAAGTGGGAGCACATTGAAAATAAACCTTGAAAACTTTTTATTCCTACCAATAAGTGGAAAATAGAAGCAAACACATTATCATCCTGGCAAGTGCAGAGGGCTTCTAAGTAGAAGACTGAAGGAAAAGCTTATAAAGTGTTCGTGGGATGGAGGAAAATGGGTCACTAGGATATCTGAAAGCCAAAGAGATAGTGGGTAAGATGGTTTCTAGGGTGCTCAGATGGCCTCATACAGAAGGAATGTAATGTGGGGAGCACATTCCAACAAATATTAACTGAACATGGAACTTAATACTATGAATTTAGCATTGCTAAATTAATGTGGATCAAATAAAATGCACAAGTGTAAGTTTCTCCTTAGAAATATAGACTAAGCATGGAATATTGTTCAGAGATGGAGCACATGCTTTTTACGTGTCGGTTCAAAACCCCTGGCACTAAAATATAAATAAAGACTCTTCAATAGCAATGGAAACTCTAAGAGCAGCAGCAGCAGTAGCCACTCCACAGTGGTTAAATAAATTACATCGTGTGACAAGTGCAGTACATGTGCTTAAGATATAGATTTGCATTAGGAACAACAGGTAGAGGTGTGAGAAAAGAATAAAAGCATAGTATTCCTCCCCTCCCCTGAAAGTAGTTCCAAGGAGGCCTGGAGGCAACCTACTGGTTTTTCTTGGTCAACAGAGTTGGTTTGCCAATTCAAAGACCAGAGGACAAGATGATCCTCAGGCCCTGTAGTTCTGGGGATTGCCTGCTCCACTGGGGTAAAATGTAGGGATCTCATGGAGTGTTTTACCATGAGATCCCTACATTTTACCCCAGTGGCGCAGGCAATCCCCAGTACAATAAGTCAGAAGGAGAGAGAGAGACGCAGAATAGTCTCACTCATCTATGGGTTTTAAGAAAAATAAAAGTCATTTTTGTAACAATCCTCAGAGACAATGAGAGGAGGGCTGGAACACCAGCTCACTCCATGAAGTTCACCACAAAGAGTGGTGAGCACAGTTAGAAATAACTACACTGAGAACTACCATAATCAAGAATGAATGAGGGAACTGGAAAGCCTGTCTGGAGTACAGGTGGGGGTGGGGTGGGATGGAGGGAGATTTAGGACATTGGTGGAGGGAATGTTGCACTGGTGAAGAGGGGTGTTCTTTTTATATGACTGAAACCTTATCACATTTATGTAATCAAGATATTCAAATAAAGAGAAAAAAATTTAAAAAAATGTAGGGATCTCCAAATGGTGATATGGGGGACTTAAAGGGTTGTACCCAGTGATACTCAGGGGATATGTGGTGCCAGAGGTCGAAGGGGTCAAATCTTAGCTAACTACAAAGATTTGGGCAGATAGTCAGACATGGACCAGTGTGGGCTTTCACAACTACTTCTAAGAAATGGTCTGCAAGACCATTTGGGGTGAGAAATAGGGGCGATTGGGGCTGGGCATGCTTTGCATGAGGGAAGACCATGTTTGATCCCCAGCACCACATGGTCCTTGAATCATTAATCGAAGCTATTAAAAGAGCAGAGGCATTGGAACCATAATGTACAGCTTCCCAATCTGCATCTCAGAGCACCTGCTGTGCTGGCTCTTTGCCACCTATTTACCCTCAATATTTTTACATTTGGCATTGAGTATAGATCCTACTGAAAATAAAAAACCCTGGCTTGTCCTCAAAAAAATCGATAAGTTATGAATTATCCAGAAAGGACTAGCTATATACATATAAATGAATTACCATTCAGAAATATACTTGGAACCTAAACTATAACAAAATTTCAAGACTCATAGAATTCTAATTTCTCTTGGTTTTGGTGTTGCTTTCAGCAACCTAAAAACGAATAGCGAACATTTTAAGAACCTAGTTACAGAGCTGCAATTTAAAGCTTGTGCAGACACCGGGTGCACACACATGCACGCGCTGACACTACTCTTGGGTAGTTGCCATGACAACAGAATGCAGAGCCTACTGAGCTCTTTGTTACTGCGCTTGAAGATGCCGTGCCAAAACACAGTTCTGTTAGATTCTTTACTAATTAAGTGGGAAAGGTTAAAAGATTTTCTAGATCCACATGGTTTCCATTTGTGATGGGACTCAGAAAAGCAAATACTAAATATTTTAAGAAAAACAATTTAAAAGTAATCACGACAAGACCAGTTACAGACTAAAGGAGACGCAATATTGGAAAAAAAAATTGCTTGCTCTGTTCATTTCAGCATCTACTCTGCTTAGTTATGCCATAGTACCTTAACGAAATAATCAATTTGTATGATTTGTATGTTTTGGCAAACAGAGTCTCTTATTTTACAATCCATTTAAATACTTGCTTTCCATGGCTCTCTCTCTCAGTTCATAGGGGAACCTATTCATACCATATGCTAACTATGCAGAAAAAACAAAAGTTTTCTTTATGTTAGTAGAAAATCTTGTGTTTTGAGGAAAAAAAGAGAAAAATTGTGACAGGGCTAGAGAAAAATGACTAGATCCTTTTGAAGGCTGTGATCAAGCTCTGCCTCTTTTACTCTTCCCTTCTCTAATCAGCCTCCTGTATCCCCACAGGCTTCTCTCTACCTGTTTCAGACATAAGACACAAACCCATTCCAGACTTGGCTGTCTACCTTTTCTCATTCCATGCACTTTTTGGTGCGTGTGTGGGAAGACACACCCAGTGGTGCTCAGGGATCACTCATGGTAGGTTTGGAGATCTGATAGAGTGTCAGGGATCAAATGGTCGGAAGCATGCAAAGCAAATACTTTACCTTCAGTATTATCTTTCTGGTCCCTCACTCCATGTTTTTATTTTCCCAGGTGAGTTCATCCTTGGTCAGTATCTTTTTGTTTTGTTTTGTGTTATTTTTTGGGGGGGGGGTCACATCCAGTGGTGCTCAGGGATTACTCCTGACTCTGTACTCAGGAATTACTCCTGGAGGGCTCAGTGAACTAACATGGAATGCTGGTGATCAAACCAGGACATGACCCGTGTGCAAGGCAAGTGCCTTACCTCCAGCAAATCTCTTTAAATATCTCCCATTTACTTTTACATCCCTGGCAAGTATTCTTTTGAGTTCCTGATCAGGTGATTCAAATACTTCTACTCTAATGCAATATAGGCAAGCTAGGTTCTCTTGGGACTCTCCTTTCTCAGTAAATGGCAGATTGAATGAATTACCACAGGGGTACTCAATACCTAGCTGTTTAATGAATGAATCATAGTCAATCAAGAATACTCCCAAAACACATCCTTGATAAAGTCCTTTTTCTCTCCCTTCTCATGGGTCATTCTACAAATACTGCTCATTCCCCCCTAAGTAACCCCTCAGATCCAAACATTTTCAAAATTCTCCCAGTCACTATTATCTAGATAGCAGACTTTGCCAGAATTATTATAACAAGAGGATTATAAAAATATAATTATTATAACAATAGTGCTTTTAAACCATTTTACTGAATTATAGGACTTATAGAACTGTTGATAATATTTTTCATATTTACACCATTCTAACACCAGACACATCACTAGAGAACCTGCTTCTAGTCACCAGCATCTCAAGAAAACCTCCCAGCCACTCACCCTCTCACGAAACCTCAGTTAAATTATCAGGAAAATTCATACATACACAGAGAAGTTGGGCAAGCAACACCTATCAAATAAAGTAATGAACAAACTGATAAATTTGATCAAAGGAAAGGGAAGAGAACATTTACCAAATGTTGACTGTAAGCTCAGAACAGAATCAGACATCCCAACCCCTCTTAGTGCCACAGTGACCCAGGTTATTAAGAAAATCAACTGAGTATATCAATCAAGCAGCCACTCCTGATCCCAACCTTTAATTTGTTTTGTCCCAACAAGAAAATAGCAACATCTATAAACAAGAAGATGAAGAAAGTAGCAATGATCACAGCTTACTTGAGACACTGTGCTTGGCATTTGTGTGCATTATTTCACTTCAGTTGCATCAGCAATATGGCGGAGGGGTAGGTGCTGTAATTATCCCATCTTGCAGATGAAGACAGTCACATAGGACTTGGGTTACTAGCTTAAGGTGGTAAACCCACTTGCTACAGAGATGTAGTTTTGCCTTTGTTATTGAGGCATTTACTCACACTTTTCACCCATTATGCCATGTTGTGGGATATATAGACAGAAGACACAAACCCATCCTTGTGGTTTGTATGGAACCTGAATAGCCTGCATCTTGAGCCACCCCTCTGCAAAGTGGAGAGCACAGTCTATAAGGGAAGTCTCTCGAATCTTAAGCCTACCTCCTGAACCACACATTTCCAGGCTGCCAGACACTTCCCAATAAGGTACCAGGAGGAGATGCTCTAGTGTTTGTGCTAATTTGATTAAAAGAATGACAGTCTTACAATAGCTCTTTTTAAAAAGTATCAAAAATGACATAAATACAAAAAAATCATTAGAGTTTCAATCCAATACTTACAGTTTTATAACTCCATCTGGGCACCGAGCACAGACCTGTTGGTTGCTTCTATCTTGATGTTGACTCTGCCCCAGCTGAACAAATCTATAGGACACAATTCATAAGAAGTCAACTAATGTTAGTACTACTTCCAATAAATACACTTCATACAAAATGGCACATGTTCTCAAATGATAGCATTGGCCTATTTCAGAAACACCTGTACTAACAACCAACAACTAACTAACCAATAAAACAACATACTTCACTGATACATAATTACCTGATTTGAAAGTTTATTTGTGAGGAAGAAAGGAGTTTTGTGATTTCCTTTGAATGGAAAAAAAAAAAAAAAAGAAAACCAGTGCTCAAAGAGACAGCATGGAACACACGCTTCACATACAGAAAACCTAGCTCAATCCTCTACAGTGCAGTTCCCAGAGTACCACAGAGGTGACCCATTAACAATGTTGGATGTGGCCACATAATGAAAATAAAAACTATTTTCTTAAAAAGGAAGTCATTATGGTGTCTATATATTGAAACAAACACATACCTCACTGTGTTTCCATTTACTTAAACTTTGTACAGAACGTGAACCAAAACATTCTGAAGTCAGAAAGCATGTGGTAAAGCCTCCCAGTGTTTATAGTGACTACACCAGGAATAGTGGGGTTTTGGGGTGTCTACAGTAGGAAAACCAGGAAAGGGGGTGCTTAGTTCCATCTTCTGAACCTGGGGCATTCCCTCCATAGAGGAAGCTAGAATATACTCACCCTACTTGATGCTAAAAGACAAAGAGAGTGCGTCTGGGACCTCCGCACCCATACCTAGCAGCAGGTGGGCCTCTCATGAAGTCAGTGCTACTTCTCAAGTATGCTTTTTTTTTTTTTTTTGCCCCATGAAGTTTCCCTTCATTCAGGTGAACAAAATCCTGTACAATGGGTCCCTGGAGGACTGATACTTTACATTTTTTGGATTCTTTTCTTTTCTGAATTTCTCTTAAAAATGTTCTTTGTCCCTTTTTATTGAAGTGACATTACATTATAATATATGTTTCAGACGGAACATTAAAGCAATCTTTGGAACCAGGGAAGAACAGAATAGCTCCTTGGAGATATCACTGAATAGTCTATGTATAGTCTATGTGTGTTCTTATCCTATAAATAGTGATATCTTTTCAATCTATTGTATAGTACATTAAAAACAACAACAAAGAAACTCGGTGCAGAGGTTGCACTGTTCTTCTAAATACCAAACTCAGCATCTGGGCACAGAACATGAGTTCCTCCCTCCACTGTTTCATTCATCCCATTTCTCCAGTCCCCTTACATCCTTCTTATGATGATTTCCAAGGGCAAAGTGGCTATATTTGGTTCCACCACAGTCCCAAGAGAGAGTTGCAAGTGGACCTCAGAAAACCCTCTAATTAACAAGACTAAGTGAAAGTCCTGCTGAAAGCCAGGGATCCTTAGCTTTATTTATTTATTTATTTTGCTTCATTAACCTGAGCCAATGTTTGTGTCCTTGCCAAGGACAACAATGCTCTCTGCAATCAGCAGTGAGATTATCCTAACACCAATGCCAGGTTATTTGTTCTTCCAGATCATGCTGTTTACAGAAGCCCAGTTCAACTACTAAAGACTTTAACTACAGAGAGGGGCAGCTTTGAAGAGTAAGTAGCTGTTTGTTGGTCTCTAGAACAAGGAGAGGGTGGCTGAGTTCTCAAAGACTACAACTGACTTCAGGGTAAGGCAGTGAGGCATAGGCATAGCAGTACTTTTGCAGCCAAGAAGAGCTGTCTGTAATTTTATAATTTATTTCTATATTACATTTTTAGGTTGGAAACTTTAAATCTACCTTACATATCATATATTAATAGTCCAATGGATTCTGCAATTTGCCCCATTGGAGAGAAAGGAAGATTAGTGTTCATTTCTTTTTATTTTTTTTTTTTTTGGTTTGGGGGCCATTCCCTGCAGTGCACAGGGATTACTACTAGTTTTGCACTTAGAAATCACTCCTGGCAGGTTGGGGATGGGGGAGAGATGATATGGGATGCTGGAGATTGAACCCAGTGGGCCACACACGCAAATATTCTATCTGCTGTGTTATTGTTGTGGCCCCACTTGCTCATTTCTTTTATAGGGTTTACATAAGTCAATCTGATGTGAATGGAGGACAGGGTTCCCCTGAAGAATGTCTTCTCAACATCTATTTTAGGTTGAAGGGTGCTTATAATGGTCCTATCAGAATTCTGAAAATTTCACAGGTGAGAATTTTCTTTTAGAATTGACTAACTCTACATCCTCTCAAACACACACACACACACACACACACACACTTCTGTATATGATTTGAGGAATTTCCTTTGGTGGACCCATCTTTTTAGCTAGCCTGTCTAACAAAAGGCTTTCTACACCTGCACACTGATATTTGAAAAACACTTGATAGAACACTCTGAGTCAAGAACCTCTGATCACAATTTCCTTTCTCCTCCTCAGTGTCACTCCCACCAGCAGTTCTGAGCTTAAAGCAAATGCCAAAGTTCTTGGCTGTCATTAACACAAGATTGTTCGAGAAGTGGCTGATCTCCAACACTTGTGAATGTTGCAATGTATCTGAGCTTTACTTTCTATCAAAACAGTAAAAAAATATTTGTGCATAAAAATACCTACATTTTATCACTGATGAGCAAAGGAAGGCTAAGGGAGCAGGCCCTTTATAAGTCAATGTCTCAGTGTTTGACCTCTGAAAGTGAATTTCAAATAGAATTCACTACCTTGGGGCCGGAGAGACAGCACAGCGGTAGGATGTTTGCCTTGCACATGCTGACTTAGGATGGACCTGGGGTCAATTCCTGGCATTCCATATGGTCCTCCGAGTCTGCCAGGAATGATTTCTGAGCATAGAGCCAGGAGGAACCTCTGAGTGAGGCCGGGTGTGGCCCAACCCCTTCCTTTGTATGGTTGACCATTTTGATTTTTAGTATTAACTTTTTAGATATGGGGCAATACTTTTTAGTATCATCTTTTAGATATACCTGTCTTTTTAGATACCCACAGTATTGTGCAGGGGTAATTCCTGTCTCAGTCCTCAGGGGTCACTCCTAACAGTGGGGTCACTCCAACAGTGTGCTGGGGATCATACTAGGACTACTGCTGACAACACATGTGCTCCAGACTGTTGAGTTCTCTCTCTCATCATGATAATCATTATTCTTTTTTGTTTGCTTTGGTTTGGGACCATACCCAGCTGTGCTCAGTGCTTACTCCTGGCTCTTCACTCAGGGATCACTCCTGGTGGGATCAGGGGACCATATGGGTTTGGGTTGGTACATGCAAGGCAAACACCCTACATGCTGTACTCTTTCTCTGTCTCCTGACCATCTGTGTTTTCAGAAAGTTATGCAAGACATAGATTTTGTAATAATACATTTTCATTTTACCCTTCACACCTACATGGAGAAAATTTACCTTGAATAAATGGATAGATCGTTATCTGAGAGGCCATCTGAGAGGTTAATGCCATACACTTCTTTCATGGGCTGGACCATGTTCTGGGTTAAAACATAAAAACAAAAAAAAGTAAAATTTGTACATATTTAGCATATTAATAATTTCCAAAGATGAAAAAGTGAATCTGTGAATCTTTCTACAAAAGCAAGTAACCATCAATTCATGGTCTCATATATATGTATGTATGTATCACTTATACACTGCAGGAGTTGGCAGATTTTTTACATCAGAAAGCTGATAATAAGTATTTCAGGTTTGAGGAAGTGGGTTCATATCAGCTGTTCATATCACAGCTACTCAATTATATTATTTCACAAAAGTAGCCACAGACAAACAGGCCAACAGGTGTGGCTAAGTTGCAATAAAATTTCATTTACAAAAGCAAGCAAAATGTGGATCTGACCAAACAATTGTAGCTTGTTAATTCTTTTTTTGTTTGTTTCTTGGGGGAGCCACACCCAATGATGCTCAGGGGTTACTCCTGGCTATGCACTCAAAAATCGCACCTGGCTTGGGGGCCATATAGGACGCTGGGGGATCAAACTGAAATCCATCCTAGGCTAGCGCTAGCAAGGTAGATGCCTTACTGCTTGTGCCACTGCTCTGCCCCCACTTTTTTGATTTAGCTTAATTCTTGAACTTACAGACCCAGTTATTAAATTCTCACATTTTATTTTCTATATATACTTCTTAAAATATTTGAGGCACCATAATTTTCAAATGTATTCATAGTTGAGTTTCACATACCACCTGTCAACTTCCTGCACTAATGTCCCCAAATTTCCTTTCATCTCTTGGCCTGCCTTCTTGACAGGAACAATCTAAAATTTGGTTGTTAAAGTTTGGATCTCATGCTTTAGTGTTGAGGACTCTTCTGAGTCCTTCTGGTTTGGATAGATAGATCTGCCACCCCTTATACCACCAATGTGGCTGTGGCCTCTGTTACCTTCTATTACCTTCTTAATTTTGTTGTTTTATGTTTTTCTTTCCCTGGTCTTATTTCTATAGTCTAAGGTCAAGGGTAATCTAGTTATTCTTTCCTTTTGATCCTTTGCATTTCCCTGTCCTATTATTCTTCATAATATAAATAAGTGGACTTATCTGGTATTAGTCTTGCTTCCGACTCACTTAATTTAACTTATCCTGCAGTTCCATCCAAGATGCAGCAAATTGAATTATTTTATCCCTCATTGTAGCTGCATAGTATTCCACTGTGTATAAACATCACACCTTCGTTGTCCACACGTCCATTCTTGGGTTGATTGAATCAACCTTGGTTGATTCCAGATTCTAGATACTTTACTAGGTGCTGAATCATTTCATTAAGTAATATGCATGCAATATCTACTTCTAAAAGTGTTGGATTAACTGAATTACTCAAAAACTGGAGTTGTTTCTTTTATTTTTTGGACATATTGGTCACATTGAATTGTAACAAAGGCATTTCCCCTGGAGCTTTGGAAAGGTTCTCCGGCTCAGATCCAAACCCTGCATTCCAACAACATGCTGAGCAAGGAAATAAATGGACCACAAAGCCACCAATTTATTTTGTTTGTATGTTTATTTGTTTTGTGTCACAACCAGCAGTGCTCAGGGCTTACTCCTGGTACTCTGGACTCACTTTTGGCAAACTCAGATGGCCATATGGGGTGCAAAGGATCAAACTGAGGTCACTGTATGCAAAGCAAGTGCTCTACCCACTGCACTATTTCTAAAGCCCCCACAAAGTCACTAATTTTATGAAACTAAAAATAAATTCCAATTCAACAAGACCTTAGCAGATTGTTCTTCTCTGCAATGGGTCAGACACTACAATATATGAGTGTGAAGTAACAGAAACTTCTCATCTCAGCCTTTCTGCTGTCAATACAAATGTTCCAGAACCCCATGTTAGTAGACCCCACTTCTCCTGCCCACACCTCAGTCACTTTGGTACTGTCTCCAGTGTCAGTCATCTTCACAGGAGTGGACCGCTGGGACACAGAGCCTTCATCTTCTCGGTCAGTTCCAGAGTCATCCTCAGAGCTGCTGGACACAGCTTCCTCACTGGGGGGTGGTGGGGCACTGGCTGCTGTCTTCCGCTGCAACACAGTTTCTTCCCTATTGCTTTTGTTCCTTGAAAAAGGTAAGGTGGGGTGGAAAGCATATTAAACTGAACCCTCAACCCTCACTGTGCGTCACTAGGTGCCCCAGCCTTAACCCAGTGAAGCAGAAGAGAATGACTATGATGAAAAAAGAAAAAAGCCTTTGAATTCATCTTGTGCTGAGTGGAAAAACCATAATATTTTACATACACACAGACCTTGTATAAAAGTCTAAGACCTATTATAAATTCAGAAAATGAAGCAGCATATACACAAAGATGCAGCAAAATCTTTTCAAAATGTTATCAGGCTGAAATCACTTTTTTCAAAATATGTAATGTATTAATAAGACATGTTTAAAGTATTAGTAATATTACTTCTAACTTTTAGAAGCTTTAAGACTAGCTCAAAAGGGGGCCGGAGCGATAGCACAGTAGTAAGGCATTTGCCTTGCACTCGGCTGACACAGGACAGATCTGGGTTCAATCCCCGGTGTCCCATATGGTCCCTTGAGCCAGGAGTGAGTTTTGAGTACATAGGCAGGAGTAACCCCTGAGCATGTGGCCCAAAAACCAAAAAAAAAAAAAAAAAGACTAGCTCAAAAGGGGTCAAAGCACTGACAGAACAGGTAAGGCAGATGCCTTGCATGCAATTTGACCTGTGTATACCTGGTATCCAGTATGGTCCCAAGCCCACCAGGAATAATCCTAAGTGCAGAGTCTGAAGTAAGCCCTGAGAATCAGGTATGACCCAACCTCCAAAAAAAGAATAGATCAAAAACCAGATCTATGTACATTTCCCTTTCTCCTATGAGTTTTATCAATTGCAATCTAAACTGCTTATCTACATCAAAGGAACAAGCCACTATGAATCATAAACTAAAATTTATTGTATTTAGTAAATATATATATATATAAATTTCACTTTTAGTAGTAGTATATAATAAATGAGAAGAGGAGAAGAGGGGGATAAAAATTCCACACTTAGAAATTTAGTGGGTACTAAATTCAAGAGTAATTAAGAATACTTATGAATTCAGATAATATTTTCTATTTTCTAGTAAAATTTTTTGCTTTTATAAAAAATGTTAATATTTACTCTTAATTTTTTTTTGGTTTTTGGGTCACACCTGGCAGTGCTTTGGGGTTACTCCTGGCTCCACGCTCAGAAATTGCTCCTGGCAGGCACAGGGAACCATATGGGATGCCAGGATTTGAACCAATGACCTTCTGCATGAAAGGCAAACGCCTTACCTCCATGCTATCTCTCTAGCCCCATTACTCTTAATTTTTAAAATTGTACATAAGAGAATTACAATAATATTCTGAAAAGCTCTAGGGAAAATATGAAATCAACTTTTAACCATAGATTAGATTTTATAGAAAATAAATTAGTTTCTGACTTCCTTCAATTAGAATGGAAAGTCAGTAGCATTTCTATACTATATACTAATATGGCTTGTCCTTGATATACCTGTCCCAGGAATTCCTTTGATTTTAAATTTAGAATTTAGAATTCTAGATTTAGAATTTAATCTGGGGGCCAGAGTAATAGCACTGCAGTAGTAAATTTGCCTTGCATGCAGACAATCAGGGATGGACCCAGATTCAATCCCCAGCATTCCAAATGGTCCCCTGAGCCTGCCAGGAGCTATTTCTGAGTGCAGAGTTAGGAGTAACCCCTGAGTGCCACCAGGTGTGGCCCAAAAGCAAAAAAAAAATATATATATATATATATATAAGTATTTGACCCAGAGCTTAACCTTCAGTTATTGGAAAAAAGAATTATCCCACTGTATAAATAGTATGTAGTTAGAATCCACTTAGGAACCCATATATAGAACTGAATTTGTGCATGAAAGAACACCTGGCATTGCCAGGGGATATTCCTCAATTTTTTTCTCAAGTTACCTAATTACCTGGTCTGGGATCAACAGGGATCAGCTGAATGCAAAGCATGTACCTTATCCCTGTATCAACTTTCCCACCCCATAAAATTTGGATTGTATACTTACAGTCTGTCCAGGGTTTCTTATCTTGATTTAGCTTCTTCATACTATTGGATGTATTGTCTTCCCCAAACAATGTAAAACTAATACTCAATAAATTGATAAATTCTCTGAGCTAATAGTGTTAATGTTTCATCAGAAACAAAAACAAATATATAAATAACAAAACAAATACATAAAACAAAAGACAAATACATAAATAACAATACAAAAATAAATACCATAAATTTTCATCTAAGTCTTTGTGCTATGGGAAAGAGAGCACGTGATTTATTACAGGACACAAGACATAGTGTCTCCATCTTGCCTTTTTGCTATCTGTAATGTTCCTCATTAAAAATAACAAATTAGAGCATATAGCTGAAGTTCCCATAAATTCCATGTTCAATGTTGCCAATTTTACTGATGCCGGTGCTGTATAGTCAAACTACCTGTAGAGAGGTGATATAAATGGATTGTGCTCCAAACCTTGTGACTTGAAGTTATTAGTTTTTGGTGAAAATCATATTCCAAGACTATATTATTTTGCATGACTCTTTAAAGTTTCCCTCTAAATGCAAATCTTACCCCAATACTGATTTTCCAGTTTCATCTGGTTTCCGCACAGTAAATGGGCTTGGATCAATGCCAATGGTCTTAGGCATAAAGTCACTGAAGAAGAGAAAGAAAAATTTTACTTGAATCATGATTGATCAAGATGATACTGACTTACCTCCATTTCACATTCTTATACTTGTCCTTCCTTGCCCTAAGTGCCATATATAATGCTAAAGGAATATATGCTCTGCGTCATCCAACTGCACAAACTCACATAATGTTACCAGTCTTCTCTGTGAATGTTCTTCGTGATTGTGAGACTCCAAATTTTTGAATTTAGATTTTATTTACTTGTATACACTGATAGCTACTATCACTGCTAAGGCTTATACTCTTTATTAGGTATCCTTAGTGGTTTTCAGGTTAAAATGAAAAACTCATAAAATCAGTACCAAATCAGTAAGCCATGTAGTTTTATAGGCAATGTGTTTATTATACTGTCCCATCTAGGAAGGTACAGATAATGACAAAAACACAGTGGCCTGAGACCTCATTTGCCTGGGTAATTACTTAAAACATGGTTGGAATACTTCAAATACAAACTTTTACCACTTACTGAGACAAATTAATATAATATCCTCACTATAAAAAAGTCACTCTTACTGTTATTGCTAAAGCTCTAACAGATTCCTTAATGAAGGCCAAAATGGGGAACAGTTTGAAAGACTTACGTTAAGACTTTCATTCTAGCAAGGAGACTACTCCAAATGTGTGATTACTCCAAATGTGTGATTCAATATTTTATTTTGACAGAAAAAAAAGTAGTATTGAACCTAATTATGCAAATTCTTTTTTGTTTGTTTGTTTATTTTTGGGCCACACTGGTGGTGCTCAGGGGTTACTCCTGGCTCTGCGTTTAGAAATCACTCCTGGGGCCGGAGAGGTGGCGCTAGAGGTAAGGTGTCTACCTTGCAAGCACTAGCCAAGGAAGGACCACGACCCCGGTTGGATCCCCCGGTGTCCCCATATATGGGCCCCCCAAGCCAGGGGCAATTTCTGAGTGCTTAGCCAGGAGTACCCCTGAGCATCAAACAGGTGTGGCCCAGAAAACAAAACAAAAACAAACAAAAAAAGAAATCATTCCTGGCAGGTTTGGGTGACCATAAGGGATACTGGGGATTAAACCTGGCTTGGCCACAAGCAAAATAACTGCCCTAACCACTGTGCTATTGCTCTGGCCCTAAATGCACATTCTTACTTACTATAATTTATTACAAATAAATAAGTATAATAAGTAACAATATTTATCCCTAAATTAACCCAGATTTTTTTAGGATTATTTATAGACATGTACATGCCTGAAGGGGTTAAAAAACCAACAACAGAGGAATTAGAGAAACTTAATGTTTACGTTCCCAGCTGAACATAGTGACCTCAGCTGTATCTTATATATACTATATCTTTATATATACTTTATCTCCATACTGTATGGGGATACATATAAGTATGCTTTTCACAGGATACACAGTATCAGGTTTTTCATATCTTTGGAGTCATCCCACTAGACAGGGCTAAAACTGTCTAGGCATCTAAGATAGGCAATGCCATATATATTATAGAGAAAATATGCCTATTAGACCTCCTTCAGACATGCATGGCAGTGTTGTGGACAGTAAATTCAATGTTAATGAATCAACCATTTATATTATGTAAAGTATCATTCATAGAAGAGATATAAAGAAGGCTTTATATATGTATATATGTGCATATCTATGCTGTTTCCAGAGACTGCAGGTATTTTGGTCCAGAAGTAATGGGTCTATGCTAATCTAGTGCTTATAGAAACTATTTCATAGACCATAGTTACTTTTTACAGATAAAGACAAGATACATCATATACATATGTTATAAATTTATATGTATAACATTATTTATTTGTTCAGTTAAAATTTTCTTTTCTTTCTTTCTTTTTTTTTTTTTTTTGGCCATACCCAGTGATTCTTGGGGGTTTCTCCTGGCTATGCACTCAGAAATTGCTCCTGATTTGGGGGACCATCTGGGATGCCGGGGATCGAACCAAGATCCATCCAGGATCGGCTGCATGCTATCGTTCTAGCCCCAGAGTTAAAAATTTCTTGGAATGATTATAACTTTACAGTTAAAACCACTACAAATCTAGCTGAAATCAAGTTAAAAGTTCTAAACTATTACTGTATCTGAAACAGATGCAAATGAAGACTGGGTGGGGGTGGGGTGGGAGGGTACACAGAAAGTTTCCTCATGGACACTTTAAGTTTGGAAACATATATTTCACATATGAAGAACGTATAAGCTACCAAAATGTTCACTGTATTAGAAAACATAATAACATAAATTAAAGCACTTGCCTTACATGTAGTCACACACCCCCCCCCAAGAAGTGTCAGGAAGGATCCCTGAGCACAGAATCATAAGTAAGCCTTAAGCAGAGTAGGATGTGGACCCCAAAGCAAAAAAAAAAATTCGAAAATGATATTCTTTGCCTAATTTTCTTAGTCCAGTCATATCATTTTTCTAAAAAAGCACTTCCAAATTCAAGAGACAGAAAAAAGAAGTAAGGTCAAAGGTGACAAATCAGAAAGGAGAGAATCTGTAAACATCTTTTTAATATGAGTTGTGATAAGAGATTCAGAAAGATGAAGGCAGCTTTCTCAAATATCTAAAGCGCTATTGCAGAGAAGAGGAATGAAATGCATTTTGCCTTAATCCAAGGCAACATCATGACAGCCACAGATGGCTAGTGCCCACCTGTATCAGGTGTTCCAATAGGCACTCGGGTGTGATGTTGAAGGAGAGGGACACATATCCTCAGCTCATAAAATGGGGAAACTCAAAGAAGTGAGATCACTGTCCAAAAGTCACAAATGTAAGCTGTGACTGGCCTAGGAGTCACATCACAGCTTTTCTAGGATTCAAGACTATGTCACACTTGTTTTCTACTTCTTTATGTTGTTATGTCACTCTTGTTTTCTACTTCTTTATGTTATGTTACTATTGTTTTCTACTTCTTTATGTTGTATCTCAATGCCTATGTTCTGTTTCAAAGACGGAATTTATTCCAAGTGACAAATTATCATCAGTGGCAGGAAAATTTCAACTTCTCAGAGTGAGAGGTTAACTTTAGTCCTCTGACAACAGAGGAAGCTTCCTCCTGCAGTCTTGAGCTCCCTAGCCAAGGGGCACCCCAGCGAAGGGTAAGTACATAAATATAAGTATATGTATATAAGTATATATATTAACCCAATGTGAACAGGTTTGCAGAACCAATTTTTGGTCAAGCGACATATTCATAAACGAACAATCAAAACTAGAGTTTACTGTACTTAGTAGCATACCGTGCAGAACTCGTCATGGCCAAGCAAAAAGTGTCATCAAAACAACTCAATTCATACGGTCTAAAGAACTCATTGTGGATATCAATCTCTTCTTCATATTTATGGAATTTCTTCACCACCAATCTCTTTAAGTTTGCAGCACAGATAACTACGAGAGAGAATGCATGTTATACTTTCAATCCTTCAAGAAAATTTAGCAAACAGCTGCATCTTTTCAACACTTCACAGAGAGCACAGTGGCATGGTTCATACCTTACTCTGGGAAGCTGCATACTTAGAAAAGATATGGACACACAATGGTGACAAGCTCAAAGGAAACTGGGGTGTCTTTGAAAAGTTGGGGGTAGCTGCATGGGTCACATTAGCACTTTACTGTTTTCTTTACTCTCTTGCTCTAAAATAAATACTATGCATCTTTGATTAAAAAAAAAAACAACACCCGGCCATGTGACTAAATTTCCTTTTTATTTCAGATTCCATTAATTAAACAAATAAAGTCATTCCTTTTTTCCCTGAACAAGCAGACCTTCTTAACAAATTGAACTTCAAGGTTACAAATACTTTCCTAAGTTGAATTCATCACTTACTATACTAACAATCATTTGCAATCTTCCAAAGGGATAGTTAACCACAGCCAGCTCTCACCTGATGGAGTTCAGACTAGCAATAGATCTCATTAAGCACCCTTTTCCAAAGTAAAACATTGGGTGGTTCAATGCCAGCAAGATCAATAATGGAGTTGGAACCAAACTAAAATACAAGGTGATACAGGAGCAAAAGAGATAGTACAATTCATTCTTGTCATGTGATTTGGTATTCGAGAGACATTGTGAACTGCCTCTGCTCTGCTGTGTGCTGGTTGGTACTGAACCACCTCACCCAGAACATTCCCTGAGGTCATGTTATCATAGGTAAACTGCACCCTGCCCACAAAGAAAGGAGCCTGTGAACTGCCTCTGCTCTGCTGTGTGCTGGCCTTGAACCGCCCCACCCAAATCATTCCCTGAAGACAAGTCATCATAGGTGAGCTGTCCCTACCCACAAAGGGCAGGGTCAGAGGAATGCAGTCATTCTGCTTCACTGCAATGCACATCTAGTCAATAAACCCCAGCACAACATGAAGAAAAAAAAACAGATTACAAGCATGACAAAAGGGAAACAACTTAGGCCAACATCATGCATAGAGAATGATGGCAACTCTGAAGATCCAAAAACTGCCAACCACTTATTTAGCCTCTCAGAAAAGGAGTTTAGAGAAGAAATATGGAGGATGGACTGTGGAGTCAGTAGACAACAGGGCTGTGGAGTCAGTAAATATGTGCTCCAACTCCAACTCTGACTCCTCAGTTTTTTTATACTTCCGACTCCAACTCCAACTTCAGGTACCCAAAGTTTCCTCCAATTTCGACTCCTCGACTCTTGACTCCGTAGTTCTATAATAGAACTCAAAGAAAGCATGGATCGAGCTGAACAAACTACAAATATGAGTCAAGAAGATAGAAAAATATAAATAAAAAACTATAAGCTGAAATAACAAGACTAAAAAACTTATTAGGCAAAATAAAAACGTCACTGGAAAGTAACTCCAACAGAATAATAGCAGCTGAAGACTGAATCAGTGAGATGAATAATGAAATGCATAACAACTCCATCCAACAGAAGATGATTGTAAATGAGCCATAAAGCAAACGACCAAACAATGGAAAAAATAAAGTAATGAAAATACATCAAATTTCGGGGCTGGCGAGGTGGTGCTAGAGGTATGGTGTCTGCTTTGCAAGCGTTAACCAAGGAAAGGACCACAGTTCGATCTGCCGGCATCCCATATGGTCCCCCCAAGCCAGGGGCAATTTCTGTGCGCTTAGCCAGGAGTAACCCCTGAGCATCAAACGGATGCTCAAAAAAGAAAATACAAAAATTGAAGTGTTTGATAAACTCAACAGAAACAACATAAGGATCATTGGAGTCCCAGAGACCAAGGAAGAAAATCCCCAAGAATCAAGAGTCAAGGACATCATTGCAGAGAAACTTCCAGAAGCTAAAGCTGAAGCTAAAGTCTGCATGTAACCAAATCCTTCATGCCGGAAGAATACCAGATAAAAGAAACCTAAAAGAAAAGCACCACAAAACACATCACAATGACAAATCCCTCTGAAAGGGATAGGATATTGAAAGCAGCAAGATCGAAAAGGGAAATTACATTCAAAGGAGCATACTTAAGATTTACAGCAGACCTGTCACAAGAAACCCTCAAGTCCAAAAAGCATTAGTAGGAGATAGTGACAACTCAATTAAATAAATGCTTTGCCTAGAATACTGTACCTAGCCAGACTCATGTTCAGGTTTGAAGGAAGTATAAATAGCTTTATGGATAACAACAGATCAGAAACTTTACAGATTCAAAACCAGCCTTGAAAGAAAAACTTAAAGTCTACTTTTAGATGAGAAAGACTAACAGACACACCAAAGTCCTACATAAAGATGACACTAAATCCCATGACAATTATCTCTCTCACATAAATGGACTAAATGCACCAGATAAGAGACACAGAATGGCAAAATGGAACAAAGGAGGGAGATATGGGATGCATGCTGGGAACAAAGGTGAAGGGAGGACAACACTGGAGGTAGGAATGCCCCTGATTCAATGTCACTATGTACCTAAATATTACTGTGAAAGATCTGTAATCCACTTTGGTCAAAATAAAAATTATTTAAAAACCAAAAAACCAAAAAAACAATCCTATTTAGGGGCCTGAGAGATAGCACAGTAGTAGGGTGTTTGCCTTAGACGCAAAAGGACATTGATTCAAACCCCAGCACCCCATATGGTACCCCGAGCATGCCAGGAGTGATTTCTGAGAGTAAAGCCAGGAGTAACCCCTGAGCACTGCTGGGTGTGACCCAAAAAACAAAAAACAAAAAAAACAATCCCATTCAAATTAGTGCCACACATATTAAATACCTTGGAGTCAACTTAACTAAAGAGGTGAAGGACCTGTACAAAGACAACTACAAAATTTTGCTTCAAGAAATAAAAAAGGACACAAGGAAATGGAGACACATACCCTGCTCATGAATTGGAAGGATTAACATCATTAAAATGGCAATACTTCCCAAAGCATCATACAGATTTAATGCAATTTTCTAAGGATACCCATGACATTCTTGAAAGTAATGAATCAAACACTTCTGAAATTCATTTGGAACAATAAACCCTCAAATAGCTAAAGCAACCCTTAGGAAACAGAAGATGGGAGCATCACTTTCCCCAACTTTAAATTGCACTATAAAGCAATAGTCATTAAAACATCATGGTATTGGAATAAAGGTTGACCCTCAGATCAATGGGATAGACTCAAGTATTCAGAGAGTGTTATCCAGATATATAATCAAGTAACTTTTGATAAAGCAGCAATAAGTGCAAAATAAAATAAGCAGAGCCTCTTTAACAAGTGGTGCTGGGACAACTGGTCAGCCATATGCAAAAAAGGGAACTTGGACTTCCATATAACACCATGCACAAAGGTCAAATCCAAATGCATTAAGACTTTTATATCAGATCCAAAACCATAAGGTATATAGAACAATATGTAAGTAAAACACTCCTTGACACTGAGACTAAAGGCATCTTTAAGGAGGAAATTTCACTTTCCATCAAGTGGAAGCAGAGATAAATAAATGGGACTATATTAAGCTGAGAAGCCTCCTCACTTCAAAGGAATAGTGACTAGGATACAAAGGCTACCCTCATAATGGGAGGGACTATTCACCCAATACACATCAGATAAGGGGGTAGGTAATATCTAAGATATACAAGGTACTGACAGAACTTAACAAAAAAAAATCTAGTCCCATCAAAATAAGGAGGAAAAGAAATGAACAGACACTTCCTCAAAGAATGGCAAAAAACCTAAAAAATAATGCTCCAAGTCGTTAATCATCAGGGAGATGCAAATCAAAACAACATTGAGGTATCATATCATTCCACAGAGATTGGCACACATTACAAAGAACAAGAACAATCAGTGCTGGTGGGGATGTGGGGAGAAAGGAACTCTCATTCACTGCTGATGGGAATGCTGTCTAGTCCAGCCTTTATGGAAAATATTATGGAGATTCCTAAAAAAACTGAAGATTGAGCTCCCATATGATACAGCTATACTACTCATAGGGATATACCCTAGAAATATAAAAACACAAAAAATTCCTTCTGCACACCTATATTCATTGCAGCTCTATTTAAAATAGCAAGAATCTGCAAACAACCCAGATGCCTGACAACAGATGAGTGGCTAAAGAAACTGTGGTACAGATACACAATGGAATACTATGCATCCATCAGGAAAAATAAAGTCATGAAATTTTCCTATCCATGTATGGACATGGAAACTATTATGCAGAGTGAGAGACAGACACAGAATAGTTTCACTCATCTATGGAATTTAAGAAAATAAAAGACATTATTGTAATAATACCCAGAGACAATAGAGATGAGGGCTGGAAATACCAGCCCATGATATGAAGCTTGCCACAAAGAGTGGTATGTATAGTTAGAGAAATAACTATACTAACAACTATCATGACAATGGTAATGAGTGAGAGAAATAGAATGCCTGTCTCAAATACAGTGAGGGGTTGGTGGAGGTGAGTAATGGGGGTCATTGGTGGTGGTAAAGGGGGGGTGTTCTTTTCTATAATGAAACCCAACAACAAACATGTTTGTAATAATGTTCCTTAAATAAAGATATAGAAAATAAAGAGAAAAAAAAGAAAAGATATATAAAAATATAATATAATATAAATATAATGTATTATACATGACATAATATATATAATATATTATATAATATATAATATAAATATTAAAATATATAAAATATATAAAAAATAAAGGAGTTGAGGCATCTTGTTCTATAAGGCACCATATACCATCCCTTAAAATCAGACAGGAGTGATCTCTGAATACAAAGCCAGGATTAAGCACTGAATGCTGCCAGGTTGGGCCCCACATCAAAACACAAACAGATAAAATTGGATAGCTGAAACTTAAAAACATCATTTCAATATAGTGCACACTGGAGAGGAATTTTAAATTTCTATTTCCATTCTCTGTCGATGCTGTAATGCCCATGCTCGGTTGTGGTGCTCAAATATTTCATAATGGTATTTCTTGGGGCTCACACATTGGGCTGAGCTCATACCTCACCAAACTATAGTGCACACACATTCTGGCTGTAGTACTGGTCAGGAGTCATTGTGCTTCTTTTTTTTTTTTTCTTTTTTTTTCTCTTTATTTGAATATCTTGATTACATAAATGATTGTGATAAGGTTTCAATCATATAAAGAACACCCCTCTTCACCAGTGCAACATTCCCGCCACCAAAGTCCCAAATCTCCCTCCATCCCACCCCACCCCCACCTGTATTCCAGACAGGCTTTCCAGTTCCCTCATTCATTCACTTGATTATGGTAGTTCTCAGTGTAGTTATTTCTATAACTGTGCTCACCACTCTTTGTGGTGAGCTTCATGGAGTGAGCTGGTGTTCCAGCTCTCCTCTAATTGTCTCTGAGGATTGTTACAAAAATGACTTTTATTTTTCTTAAAACCCATAGATGAGTGAGACTATTCTGCGTCTCTCTCTCTCTCCCTCTGACTTATTTCACTGAGCATGATAGATTCCATGTACATCCATGTATAGGAAAGTTTCATGACTTCATCTCTCCTGACGGCTGCATAATATTCCATTGTGTATATGTACCACAGTTTCTTTAGCCATTCGTCTGTTGAAGGGCATCTTGGTTGTTTCCAGAGCCTGGCTATTGTGAATAGTGTGCAATAAATATAGGTGTGAGGAAGGGGTTTTTGTATTGTATTCTTGTGTTCCTAGGGTATATCCCTAGGGGTGGAATAGGTGGGTCGAATGGGAGCTCAATTTCCAGATTTTGAAGGAACTTCCATATCGCTTTCCATAGAGGCTGTACTAGACAGCATTCCCACCAGCAGTGGATAAGAGTTCCTTTCTCTCCACATCCCCGTGATGTGTGCCAATCTCTGCGGTGT
The DNA here is from genome assembly GCF_024139225.1 of Suncus etruscus. NCBI lineage: Eukaryota > Metazoa > Chordata > Mammalia > Eulipotyphla > Soricidae > Suncus > Suncus etruscus. The sequence goes on along the minus strand of NC_064851.1, from coordinate 79,681,925 downwards.
TAGGTGGTATCTCATCATTGTTTTGATTTACATCTCTCTGATGATTAGTGATGTGGAGCATTTTTTCATGTGTCTTTTGGCCATTTGTATTTCTTTTTTATCAAAGTGTCTGTTCATTTCTTCTCCCCATTTTTTGATGGGATTAGTTGTTTTTTTTTTGTAAAGTTCTGTCAGTGCCCTGTATATTTTGGATATTAGCCCCTTCTCTGAAGAATGTTGGGTGAATAGTTTCTCCCACTCAGTGGTGACTCTTGTATCCTGGGCACTATTTCTTTTGAGGTGCAGAAGCTTCTCAGTTTAATGTATTCCCATCTGTTAATCTCTGCTTCCACTTGTTTGGAAAGTGCAGTTTCCTCCTTGAAGATACCTTTAGTCTCAATGTCATGGAGTGTTTTACCGACGTGTTGTTCTATATACCTTATGGTATCTGGTCTGATATCAAGGTCTTTAATCCATTTGGATTTTACCTTCGTACATGATGTTAACTGGGGGTCTATGTTCGCTTTTTTGCAAGTGGCTAACCAGTTCTGCCAGCACCACTTGTTGAAGAGATTTTCCCTGCTCCACTTAGGATTTCTTGCTCCTTTGTCAAGAATTAGGTAATTGTATGCCTGGGGAATGTTCTCTGAGAACTCAAGCCTATTCCACTGATCTGAGGGTCTGTCTTTATTCCAATACCATGCTGTTTTAATAACTATTGCTTTGTAGTACAGTTTAAAGTTGGGGAAAGTAATGCCTCCCATTTTCCTTTTCCCTAGGAGTGCTTTAGCTATTCGAGGATGTTTATTGTTCCAGATGAACTTCATAAGTGTTTGATCCACTTCTTTGAAGAATGTCATGGGTATTTTTAAGGGGATCGCATTAAATCTGTATAATGCTTTGGGGAGTATTGCCATTTTAATGATGTTAATCCTGCCAAGCCATGAGCAGGGTAAGTGTTTCCATTTCCGTGTGTCCTCTCTTATTTCTTGGAGCAGGGCTTTATAGTTTTCTTTGTATAGGTCCTTCACGTCTTTGGTTAAATTGACTCCAAGATATTTGAGTTTGTGTGGCACTATTGTGAATGGGATTGTCTTCCTGACTTCCATCTCTTCCCTATTATTATTGGTGTATAAAAAGGCCATTGATTTCTGTAGGTTGATTTTGTAGCCTGCCACCTTGCTATATGAATCTATTGTTTCTAGAAGCTTTTTGGTGAGTCTTTAGGGTTTTCTAAGTAGAGTATCATGTCATCTGCAAACAATGAGAGCTTGACTTCTTCCTTTCCTATCTGAATTCCCTTGATATCTTTGTCTTGCCTGATCGCTATAGCAAGCATCTTTGGTTTGGGGGTCATACCTAGTAATACAAAAAGGCTACTCCCAGCACTGTTCTTGGAGTTTGTTCTGACAATGTTCAAGGGACGATGGAATTAAACCCAGGGTTGGCTGCATGCAAAGCAAACACCTAAACCACAGAACTCACTCTGGTCCTGTACAGCTCTCTTTAGTTTGCTGTCAGGCTCACTAACACCTGACTGACTGCTGGGGATGACAGACAGCAAAGTGGCCAAGTATCTTAATCATATGGTGGCACTGTGGGCACATTCATAAATCCCACTGCCAGGAAAGGCACTTTACCTATCTCCCAGCACCTGAGAGGGAATTTTAATGTAAAATCTCTTTTTACATTCTTGTTTTTTTGTTTGTTTGTTTTTTAGGCCATACCCGTTTGATGCTCAAGGGTTACTCCTGGCTAAGCGCTCAGAAATTGCCCCTGGCTTGGGGGACCCATATGGGACGCCGGGGGATCAAACCGTGGTCGCGGTCCTTCCTTGGCTAGCGCTTGCAAGGCAGACACCTTACCTCTAGCGCCACCTCACTGGCTCCTCTTTTTACATTCTTACTGATAAAATTAAATTTTAGTGACTAAAATACACTTTGCTCCTGTAACTTTCCGTCACTAGTGCTTAGATAAAGATTTTATTTGTTGTGAATGATATCTGAGCAGAGTCAGAAGTAATCCCTGAGCATTGCTGGTATGGCACCAAAACAACAACAACAAAAACTAAGATATCACAATCCTCTGTCTAATATAGCAGCAATGTAACATTGCATTTAAAAAATTTTAAAAAAATTATATGAAAAATATATAATGCTTTAAATTCATACAATTCCAGAGTATAACAAAATGCAAGGTGAAAACACATTATGCTTACCTTCATCATAAGGCAGTGGTAAATATTTTATTACTTCTGGTGTCCACCAGTGAGTGTAACTGTAAAATAAAATTAAAATTATATGTAAATGCTGGTTTTCTGTAGGTCACTATATAAAACAGGTTATATGTGATATAGTTTTAAGATGCTGCCTCACCTTCAATGATAATTGTTCTTCCTCTTTTAAACATGCTTGTGGAGCTCTGGGCACAGCATGTGATTAGCCTAATTCCCTTTCCAACCCCTCCTTGTTTCTACAAAATGCCATGAATACATCTGAGAGTCAAGATGTTTTTGATGTTATTTTCTTTCAGTTAAAAAAAAAGCTGAGAGCACCACACCAGAGTCCAAGCTTCAGTTTCCTTTTTATCCAGGGACTCCCACCTGATGAACAGCAGGACTTAAAACAAATCCCATCGTCAGTTTTTTTTGCATGAGGTTGCCATTTGTGTTTTTCCTTTCCTATTTTTTCTTCTCTGCTCTATGTGTGTGTCATTAAATTGAGTAAGCAAAAATCATTAAAACATAAATTGAACAGTCCTAAAGGTAAGATCCCTTAGAAAACAGTGTGGGATTTTATCACCTCTGACCTTAATATTCATAATCCATATGGAGGACCACCAGAGATTTTGAGTATCTAAATTCTCCCTAGAAGATCCAAAGCAGAGAATCCAAAAGAACCCTAAATTGTTTTCTTCCTAAAAACTGAATTAACTCTAAATGAAATTCTGAGGAAATGGATATGTAGGGAAAAAAATTATTGACATAAAAGCAAAGGAGGAGAACATGTTGAGATGGAATATCCAAAATGTTTCTAAAGAAAATTTTTCAAAGGTTCATTTAAAAAAAAAGCTTAGGCTGAAAATGCTGAAAAGAATTTTACTTTTGTACTTTTGTTTTTTTGACTCATACCTGGATATCTGGGTTGAAGAGAATTTAAATAAATAAAAGACTCTATAAAATAAAATGTTGAGTTGGTAAAGATAGTACAGTGGGTAGGGCTCTTGCTTTACATTTGGCTAACCTGGGTTCAATCCTAGCACCTGATAGGTTCCCTAAACACTGCCAGGAGTGATTTCTGAGTACAGAGTCAGGAATCACCCCTGAACAGTGCTAGATGTGGCTATCCCTCTAAAATGTTTTATTTTATTTTATTTTTTGGTTTTTGGGCCACACCCGGTGGTGCTCAGGGGTTACTCCTGGCTGTCTGCTCAGAAATAGCTCCTGGCAGGCATGGGGGACCCTATGGGACACTGGGATTCGAACCAACCACCTTTGGTCCTGGATTGGCTGCTTGCAAGGCAAAGGCCGCTGTACTATCTCTCCGGGCCCAAATGTTTTATTTATTTATTTAAATCTTTTTGGTTTTTTTGGGTCACACCCAGCAGCGCTCAGGGGTTACTCCTGGCTCTACGGTCAGAAATCGCTGCTGGCAGGCTCAGGGGACCATATGGGATGCCAGGATTCGAACCACTGACCTTCTGCATGCAAGGCAAACGCTTTACCTCCATGCTACCTCTCCAGCCCCTAAAATGTTTTAATTATGAAAATAATTTAATGAGTTAAACTAAATAATAAATTAAATTATGAAAATAATTTAATCAACTAAAATTGAAAATAAAATGCTGACATTACAATATTGAAAATATCCTAATATGAAGAAAAAGGAGATCTAAACGAAAGGGGCAACACAGTGTATTCTACTTATCAACTCTCCTAAGTAAGAAATCACAATCCAGAAAGAACAACAGGAAGATGAAGTTTAAGTGCTAGGCTAACAGCAAAGGCTCTTGAAGTTTGGTTGGAGGTTGAACTTGTGTTTCAGAATAGTGCTTTCCAAAGGGAATGCGTATGTGCTTGGTGATCTTGCTGAAAGACAGACTGATTCAGTGATAGAGCCTGAAAGTCTGTATTTAGGGCAAGATCCTAAATGATGCCAAAAAGGATAATCCTCAGATTATTATGGATCGTAAAGGTCTAGTATGAAAAAAAAAAGAATAAAAGAGAAGCCTGCTTCTGATATAGAATTAATTCAGTTTTTTTAAACATATTAACACCTGCTGTGTCAGATGTTACTCTTTGTAGTAGATATGTCACATAGGAAAGACAGACAAATAGTGTTACTTAATTTCAGTATTGTTTCTTTCTTTTTTGGTTTCGATTTTGTGTTTTGGGGCCACACCTGGTGGCACTTGAGCATAACTCCTGTCTCTGTAATTATAAATCACTCCTGGCAGACCCGGTGGACCAAATGGGATGCCAGGGATCAAACTAGGTCGGCCTCATGCAAGGAAATGCCCTACCTGCTGTGCTATCACGACAGTCCCTAATGTTTCTATTTTTACCAATCATGACACCTCTGCATTCTACCCTATTGGAGCCATCAGTTTTAATCAATGAGCAGGTGATAACATCTAAAGAAGCTATAAACTACAGAGAATAATTCCTATAGGGGATACATATATTTAACTACCTGCTTTGGATGCCAGCAAAATATGTATGAACTTGACAAGAGTGTTCCAGGAAGAATGACAAAAATGGTACTGATAAGACATGAGGAGTTCAAATGGACAGACAAGAAGCTTAAGAGTTAACATTATGATGGCCACACTGGAAACAGCTAATGCAGTCTTATACCTAATAATAAAAATAATATGGAGGATAAGAGGAATGTCCCCAAGGTCTCTCATTAATTGGCACAATTTGCATTGAACTTTATTACTGGGTCTCTAGCAATCCAAATATCCGTTGAAGAAGTTGACTCCCAACTATTTTATTGCACTGTAATCCTACAAAACTCATTATAATCTAATTAAAAAATTAGGGGTCACCCATTTCTCAACTTTGAGTATGTAATTTCATAATTCCTTTTTATAACTTTACTGAGGAACCTTTGATTTTCTCTCCTCTAAAGAAGTCTGCATTCTCGAATTATTGAATGATTGAATCTTCTCTCTCCTGCCTCATATTATCTTACTAAAATAATATGGGTCCAAATAATGATATAATGGACATTGGCATTGTTTAGAAGGCTTACAGGAATATTGTGAATGTAAGAGATGTGAAACCACAATGATTAAAAGGAACAGAGGAAGAAGGTAGGGCTACTTAAGATGTGAGGAGAGGGACTGGGAAGGTGGCGCTAGAGGTAAGGTGTCTGCCTTGCAAGCGCCTGCGTAGGATGGACCGCAGTTCGATCCCCCGGCGTCCCATATGGTCCCCCCAAGCCAGGAGCAACTTCTGAGTGCATAGCCAGGAGTAACCCCTGAGCATCAAATGGGTGTGGCCCCAACCCCCCCCCAAAAAAAAGATGTGAGGAGAGATTTTTTTTGAATGCGTAACTTCATATTTAAATATTAAAAAATATTTATGCCCAAAGGATGTAAACTTTACTGAGAAAGGTAATACTAATGTCTTTTAGACTTTGTATTTGCTCATCATTGATATGATCTCATCTGGGTTTTATAAAAACTACCAAGTTACATACTAGAATTAACCCCATTTGACTGCTGCAGATAGTAACAATGTTCCATCTGTTAAATGGCTTGTTATGAATATGCAAGTGCTAAGTGAAGGTTGTCAGTCTCTCCAAAGTTGGCTGCTTCATTCTGGGTCAGCCTTAGTACTAAGACTTTCCCATATATTTTCTCATTAAGTCCTCAAAATAACTCTCTGAGATTTGCATAGTTACCTTCATCTTAGAGGTGAGAAAACTAGATATCTAGAAGGCAAGTAATTGGGGCTAAGGTCGCAAACTTGCAGATTCCTATTTGGCTCTACTAAATTCTAGAGGACTAAGGCAGTACCCTAGTACTGCTTCTGGTTAAACAGTTCAGTTCTTCCTTGAATAACATTGATTTGCCTTTTAAGAAAATAACTAGCATAGGAGAATGGTACTGGAAAGATCAAAACAATACAATGGCATTTAGTTAAAAGCCTGTATAAGTACTAATTATGAGCAACATCAATGTATCATACAATGTATCATACTATGAAACCATTTTTGGAATTTTGATATTCTGGAAGGAAAATAAAAACCCAAACTAGAAGATTAAATCAACTGAACAGGCCATCTTATCTTTTATATTAAATCACTATGCTATTTTCAGAGACAGGCTTGTAGCCTGTCTATTTATCATTAATTTAAATTAATTAATTCTTAATTTAATTAGTTGAATACTCTCAATCAATAGATATTATCTATTATTATTTTCTTTTTTGAAAAACAAAGAGAATATAAGAGCAGTTTTCTTTATTTCTACATATAAACTACCAAACCTTAGTATTGTTTGCTTCAGTTGTATAACTTAAGGTTAAGAAAAGATTTAACTTAAGAGTTGTCCAATACCAGTTCACTTTTGCAATAAGAGAATGTTATTTATTGTTCCCAAGTGATACCTTAATAACCTAATTCTTTAAAGTGATATAAAATCTCATAAAATCAATCCCACTTACCTATAGCAAATATACTTCCCAAAGAAATCTCTTCTCAAATAAATATAACTAGCTCACATTATTTTGCTGCTCAGTGAAAATTACAAAAGTAACCACTTATTTATATTACATTTAATATAAAAGATAGCAGTAAATAGTAAATTTACAGGTAAAGTAAGCTCAAGTACTAAGTTGATCATTCCAATAAGATGAACTTTTAAGAACAAACCTGAGAAACTTATGAACTCTGATACATTTTAAGTATTCCCAAAGTAACAAAAGATCTAGTGACAGCTCTAACATCAGCCCTTGTTAATCTGTCTTTGTTCGTGATCTTAACAAGAAAATAGCACAGACTAGCCATAATAATGGCAGTGCTTGAGAAGCATATGTCCACAAAATTAGGACTCTATTCAACTGAGGCTACAAGAGAAGGGCAGAGTGGGAAAACTTGACCTTTAAATGAAGCAGGCTTGGAACATCATTATGGAGGAAATTTTACTTCTATGACAATATTGATCATATTAGCACATGACTTCTTAATTAAAAACACTAAAGAGGGCCAGAGAAATAATAGGGTACTTATCTTCAATTTGGCTGACCCAAGTTGGATCATCAATATCCATTTGGTCCCACACACCCTACTAGGAGCAGTGCTGCCTCAGCCCAGAGCCAGGAATAAGTGAGCACACCAGGTATGGACCTCAAACTAAAACCAACCAAATAAACAAACAAACAAAAACACTAATGAGAGGGGTGGAGAGATAGCTCAAGGGGCTAGAGTACATATTTGACATGCACAGGATGATATATACATCACCGGATTTAGCCCTGATAGCCCCTAACACTGCTGGGAGAGCTTCTCGCAGAAAAATAAACAAAAACATTAAGACGCTTTTTCCTTATATCCTCACAATGACTGTGAATTGTGCTCTTTAGACAGAGCAAATGAGGCTTAGAGAGAATAAATAATGAGTATAATAAAACCCCAGAGATTCCAATTCATATCAACCTTGAGGTTCCCATTTTAGAAACTCCTGTTTAAACACCTCAAATGAACAATCCACTTCTTGGAAATCCAATTTAAGACTATAAAAATGAACTGTTTTAGTGACAGACTCTAGAAAGATATTGAGAGTGGGTGAGGAAATACTATGGTATCTGCCACTAGGGTCGTTGTGCCTGTTTCCTTCTTTATCAGTTTCCCTGGGAATTGGTTGTGCTCCTGGAGAAAGAAAACTGTAATTCCAAAGTCATTCTGCATCGATGCCTCCTTGAAAAACAAGAATTCACTTCTTAAGCCTTTTCTTAGGAACTGTGGGATGATTCCCAACAAGGGTGCTTAGGAGGTCAGGTGACTCCACTAATGATTCTTGGCTAACTGGGCCAGCAGTTCAATGCAAAGGCCAGAAAATGTGGCTCTGATTAGGCTGTGCAGACTGGAGACACCAGACCCATTTCAGCAATACTCAGGAAACTGTGTGGTGTCAGGCCTCGGGCTAGAAACTCACTCTAATTACTGTAATCTCTTCTGATCCCATCCCCTTAAATCTTGCTGAAGTTGGTAGGAAGCCTTTAAAAATGGTTCCTAGAAATATGGTGATGGGATGGTAAAAAGTTGTGATGTGTTGTTTTAGTGAAGTTACAAATAACCTTCCATGATGAAATTCTGAAACTTTATACAAAACATGTGCTAACAACAGTGTTCCTGAACAACTAACACATCAAACTTTCTCAATTCTTCACAATGAACTTTTTAGTTAAGACGAACTACATCAGTCTATGTGGTTATTTAGAGTTTTTTTTTCCCAAGTGCATTTCAAAATAATATCAAATCTAACATAAACTGAAAAAAAATATACCTCCTTCTTGTTGTGAGAAGCCTCATAGTATTTTTATGATGTAAATAAAAGTCAGTTGGGAGTTCCCAGAGATGAGGTTTTCCTTCGGTGGGATGGAATACTCCTAGGAAGAGATTGATGGAGTCTTGTCTGTCAGCATCTAAAATCCAAAACATGCATGTTATGAAATTAATTGTTGATATATACAATGGGGGAGAATGCTTTCTCAGGAGGATACAACTAATTTCACAGGATGCATCTTGAAAATATTAGCATATATATACATGCACAAAACCAAAAGCAGTAACCAAGAGTTTGAGTTAGATAAAAATCTTGCTTCAAAATATTTCCTTTTGGGGCCAGAAAAATAGTACATCAGGTAGGGTACTTGCCTTGCAAGCAACAGACCTGGGTTCAATCCTTGGTATCCCATATGGTCCTTGAGCACTAACAAGAGTAATTCCTCAGCACAGAGTCAAGAATAACTCTAATGCCTGAGCATCATTGGTTGTGTACCCCTCAAAAAAAAAAAAAAGAAAAAGAAAAAGAAAAAGAAAAGAAAAATGTACTTGCCCTATGTCTCTCATATTCAAAAGGGAAGTAAATATAACACTGCTTCTTAAAATATATTTTTGAGTATATTGGCTCTAAAATCAGGTATCAGTCCTGGCAGTGCTCAAAGTAGCCAGGGATTAAATGCCAGGGATTAAACTTCAGGCAGCCACATGCATAAGGAGAGTCTTGCCCAGAGTACTATCTCTGAAACCCCTGCTTCTTAAATTTTGAGATGCATAAAACTACTTTAAAATTGTCATGATAATTGGAATTAATTTTGGGTATAATACACATCCTTATCAGTTCAACTGAAACAAACACATTTTTATTTTACTGCAAATGCAAGCACAAACAACAGAGACAAATAAAACAACCAATTTTCATATACACATGTAGTTTCCACTTTTCATTCTATCAAGACACTGTTCATTTCTTTGACAAGGCAATGATTGCAATGGGCTCTATGGTCCTCAGCATGGGCCTGGTCCATTCCCTTTTGTGTTTGATCATGAAGACAGAGTGGGCTCAGGGCTAGTAACCTCTTTCTCATCATCCAATCACACAGAAATTGCCTTTTGAAAATATACTGCAAGCTAACAAAGCTGACTATGTTGCATTTTCTCTTCCTTGTCCTAATTACAGTTAGGGAGAAATAATGATAAACCCTGAAATGTATTCCCAAATCATTCTTTTCATTTTTTGTTCTCTCTTTGTTCACAGTTTTCATTCTTCCCTCTCACTAATTCCTTTCCATTCTTGCCTGTAAGTCCTGTGTGTTCAAGTTTGTGGTGGGCATCTCACTCCCAATAATAAGCACCTTTTGTCAATGAGCATTGAGCTAAAAATGATAGCACCATAAAATGACTGGTTTTGAGATGAAATAATATTATCAAATCATTATCTTCCAACTGTTACCATGAATACAAACATACCTGAAATCAGTGGCATTGCTCTCATTGGGCTATGTGGTCATTTCAGCAAAAGCAATAAATGAATTCCAGTTATGAGTAGTTTGGCAGGAAACATTCCATTTAAATAGCTCCTACCTTTCAGGCTAAATGTAATATATATAAAGGACATAACTATTCAGGGAACTTTTGCCTTTTGTTGATGAAATCATTAAGCATCAAATGATACAGGAATTACCTCCCTAGTATGCACTCTCTCTACAATACAAAAGTAAACATACTACTCTTATTGTAATTACATTATGCTTCCTGAATAGCCTTAATAGCACTTAATAATTCATACCATTCAGTATCTCGAAATATCCTAATATTATGTGGAGAAGCTTTCTACTTTCAATCATGCTTGTAAAGGAGTTATTTCATCATTTAAACCTAATAGCTGCTTCCTTCAATTTTCAGTAAGTATTATAAAGAATGATCTCATAAGATGTAAGAAAAACACATAAAGGATATTCTGGGACTAGTAGAGTGGAAGGGTGCTTGCCTTGTACACAGTTGACCCAGGCTCAATACCTGGCATCCCATACGGTATAACCTGAGCCATTAAGAGTGAACACTAGCCAGTAGTTAAGTCCTGAGCACCATTGGTGTGTGCTTCTCCCCTCAAAAAGAATATTCACTCAAAGGGCCCTAGCAAAGGTTTCTTGGATGTACTGCTATTGTTATAATTTGAAATATATTTGATATTTGCAATTATATAGTAAACTCAGACTATAAAGTGAGCCCTAAGTAATCTTAGTCAGAGATGCAGTTTTATAATTAATATATATATATATATATATAGCTCTCTATCCCCCCAAAACTGGATACACATTCTTCTCCAATGCACATGGGTCATCCTCTAAAATAAATCAATTGCTAAAGCATAAAATATACCTCCATAAAATAAAAAGGATATAAATTGTACAAACCATTGTCTCAAATCTAAAGGCGCTGAAATTAGAAGTGAATAATAAACACAGAGAGGAAAAATTATAACACCTTGAAACTAAACAACTCACTACTGAACAACCAGTGGGTCAGAGATGAAATCAAAGAGAAAACCAAAAGATCCTGGAAACAAATGAGAAGACATAAATTATCAGAATTTGTAGGACGCATCTAAAAAGGAAAATTTATAGCTTTGCAAGCACTCATCAGGAGGGAAAAGGGGCAACATAAAACTTTAATGGCACAACTTCTAAAATTGGTAATTGATCAATAAAATGAACCAAAAATAGGTAGAATGAAGGATATAATAAAGTTTAAAGCAGAAATGAAAAAATTTCAAATCCAAAAAAAGTCTAGGAGAACAATGTAAGCAAGAGTTGGTTCTTTGAAATAATAAACAAGATCAATAAACCACTAGCCAAACTCACAAAGAAAGGTAGAGAAACTAATAAACTGAATTAGAAATCAAAAGGGATGATTACTAGAGATACTAAGACATTTCAAAGGATAATCAGAGACTACTTTGAGAAACTCTATGCCACAAAACAAGAGAACCTGGAAGAAATTGATACATTTTGGACTTTTAAATTTTCTAAATGTGGAACTAAGATGATTTAGCATATTTTAACAGATCCATCACTACTGAGGAAATAAAAATGGTAATAAAGTCTTCCAAAAAAACAAAATCCAGGCCCATTTGTGAGAGTGGTGAGCACAGTTAGAGAAACATCTCCGTTAACAACTACAATGACCATGCAAAAATTCAATGTTACTATCAAACACATGTAAATTAAAGACAGATACTATTTTCTACCTATTAAACTGAGAATAGATCCTCCTGAGAGATACAAGGTATAAGACAAAATGGCTCTTACAGGTCTACAACCACAGTCTAAAAATAGACATCCATGAAAACAAACAATTACATAGAACCTTCAAAGATGTAGGTCTTTCCCAAACTGTAACAAGCTAAACACAAAATGAACTTGTTATACTAGTAGACCGGGGGGCTAAAGGTGAAGGTATGGGATAAATGAGGAGAACTATGGTCGAGGGGGTCAAGATGGGTAGTGGGAATGGCCCTAGTTCACTGTCACTATCTGCCTGAAATACAACTATGAAAGACTTGTAATTCACAATGATCTCAATAAAAATAAAAAAATATGTAAGTCTTTGAGGAACACAGAACACAGTAGTAGGAGACTGGTGACAGAGTTGAGAGATACTCAGATTAGGGATTTAGAAGAGGTAGAAGCAAAATTATGTGAGGAAGGCACGTTTTGAACTGTAGAGATGAAGAGGGTTATATTCAAGCAGGACAAAAAAAGCAGACTCCAGAATGAGGAATAGAAAGGTGGCCTGGGAAGACAGTGGCAGAGGAGAGGGCAGAGAATAGTATTTAAGTCAAATGGGGTTGCACCACACAGGGTCTTATTAACCATGATGAGATGTCTTATTTTAACTGGGAGATGTTAAAGAAGGGAGAGATGTGATCTTATTTAAACTTTGAAAAGATAACTCTGGCTACTGGGGAAAACAAGAAGGGAAGCAGGAAGATGTATCAGGAGATTCTGCAGTGCTTCAGATAAGAGGCAACTGTCATCAATATTGGAGTAGAAACAGCAGGATTTGAGTCATACTTAGAGTCAAAAGATTTGCTATCACAGAGCATTGGGAGAGAGGAGGAGGAAAATAAAATCTGGAGGATAAGTCCTTGGTTTCTAAATTGAAATTAAGAGTGCTGAGGTAGGAGAGGGAAAAAAAACAGGGAGAGAAATAGCTAAAGACATAGTTAAGAGTTTCTCTTTAGAAGAGAAGAAAATTATATACAGTGTATATATGTGTATATATGTATATGTATATATACACACAGTAATTGCATGCCCACATTCTGACAATGGAAATGGTGAAATGAGAGAAGAATGCAGTGTTGATCCACTTTGCAGCAGCTTCTTTTAGCATCTATTGAAAACTACCATCACCACTCAGGAGGCAGCAGATTTGAGGGCACAAGTCTAATGTCTAAGTTAGAGAGATATAAATTTGAGTGTCAAATGCATGATATTTAAAAGCCACCTCAAAGGTAATTTTTTAAAGCAGTATCTAGAAGAGGGTTGAGAAACAATACAGATGAAGTCAATAAGTTGAATTTCAGGAGAGTGTAGGCAAACTTTCTGGAAGGGTAAGAAACTTAGAAGGCAAAAAAGTGACCCTTGGATTGGATAATGTGGGGTTTTGACCAACAGGTTCATGATATAATCTAACAAATATTTGGTGAGAGAAGATACATTGGTAAGAATACCTGGACAGCAGAGGACATGGGAAGAAAACAGATATGGGATAATTGGGTGGGCTGGCTGGTGTAGATGAATACAGGAATAGTGCAATAATAGGAAAGAGGAATGAGATTAAGGACAGAAGGAAAGGTAAGAAAAAAAGGTGTGGCTTTGTGTTGATAGAATGATGCTGTGGAAAGAGAGGAAAAAATGGTCATGAATAGAAAGAACATCTAGTTAGACTAGAAAGTAGGCCAAGTGGTATCCAGAGCACAGAGAGGGGACTGTTGGAGAGGGGGTCAGGACAGTCCAAACACTGTTACAGGAAATGAGATGAAACTATAGTGCAGACAAGGGAAGGCCCTGCACTGGATGAAAGAAAACAAGGGCATCACTCTCAGGGACTTGCTTTGTCCATGAAGTGGAACGCAAGAGCATCAGCCAAGATGGAGCTCTTGATGAAAGAAGACACTATGAAGTGTGATTTAGAAGAGTTGCAGAATTGGAATACCAGATCATGCATTGTTCACTGTTTGAGTATACTTTAGAGAACTGCAATCAGTTTAAGCTGAGAGTTATCATTTTCTCTAGCCACTTTGGTTTTAGAGCAGATTGAGTTTTCAATAAGTAGTGTTATTTTAAGTGCTATAAGAATAAAACCATTTTTTCAACGGTCTTTTTTCTGCTTTAGCTAACTAGCTTATTCACTGGTTTAAAGCTCCCAGTTAGAACGATGGTCTTTGGAAGTCACTTGCATTATTTTGGAGAGTTCAGGCACCTATCACTTACCTGTTGACATTCTTCAGCTGCATCGTAAATAGTCTGTTAGAAAACCCAACTGTAGCTCTTAGACTTTAGAGTATGCTAATGGATGAGATTTCAAGATGGTTCGTGGGGTAGGGCATTTGACTTCCAGTGCAGTTGACCTTGGTTCTATCCCTGGCACCCCATATGGTCCTCAAACCCACTTGGAGCCATCCTCCAAAACAGAGATGGAGTAATCTCTGACATCAGGGGTAGCCCAAAAACAAAACAAAGGACAGTTTAATGAAAGATAAGAAAATATCAATCTCTCTATAAAAACCAACACTATAATTTCCATTATCTTCCTGATTACTCCAAAGGCATTAACTAGAGAAGAACATTCTAGAGTTATCTTGTGAACTTTTATGAAATGGAGAGTTTTAAAAAAATAATCATTATGTAATATCCATTGTAATTTAAAAATAAGTTTTATACCCAGTAGACTATGTTTCTCAAATATTCTGTTTTAGGCTCATCATTCATAAAGAGATTCTTGCCTGAGAGTTCCTCTGCTAGCTGTAGCTGTGTGCATGGCTGTGCTTTGTCTTCCTATTATGAGCATTCAGTTTTCTGAATACCATCTCCCATCTCCTAGGAATATGCCTTTCTTTAATCGGGTTCAGCTACACTCTCATTTTCTGTGGTCTGAAACACATTACTCAGGCCTTAAATCTTAATAGCAACTTGCTTCACTGGGCCAAAGACAAAAAGGACAAGAGTGAATGCCCTTGGCCAGAAGGGGAATTTAAAAACTGTTCCATAGCAATACACCCAGTAGATACATACTCTAACATATGGCCTAAATATTTGTTAAAGGATAAATTGTATCATTGCCTCACCACCACCAAACAAAAGGTATTGAAATTTAAATTCCTGATACCTATTACTATGACCATATTTGGAAATAGAGACTTGGCAGGTATAATCAAACTAAGGTGGACCATAAACCCAATCTGAGTAGTGTGCTTATCAGCAAAGAGAAATACACAGGAGTGTCACAATGATACAGACATGGGAAGGCCATGCTACATCAAAGGAAGATACATAAAGGCAGTAGCAGCAAGTCAAGGATCACAAGTGAAACATGAAGCTAAGACAACTGCTATGTTATTGGTATGTTCATGTTCATTCTTCAACTCCTTGCCCTGTGGGCATCTGGACCTTGGATTTTCATCTCTAGGCCAGTGAGAACACAAATATGCTGTGTCTTTTTCAGATGCACAGGAAATTTGGTGTTTTAAATATTTCTTTTATTTAATAACACATCTTTAATTAAATTACCATGATTTACAGTTACAAAGTTATGCTGTTTAAACTAACTAGTGATATTTTGTTATAGAAGCTCTTGGCTTCTTCTTTACCAAAGAAACACAGCCAGAGAGAATGCTTTTAGAAATAAATGTTCTACATTTGTCATGGAGACTCAACTTAGACCTCATGTGATCAGACATCGACCATCCAACCCTGAACCCTGGATTTCAATCTTAGAACTGACACAGTTCCCTGCACCAGTACCAGGAACCAAAGTTCCCACTGGGGGAGGCCCTAATACCACTCTGGCACTAACTTGAACCAGGGTAGGTTCATATAACACCCAGATGACAAAGAAACAGCAACAATCTTGATCTAAGGGCAGATTGCCCTACCTTATCACCTGATGGTGAAATGAAATCAGAAGACCCTCTGTCATTTGGTCTGTGCAAAAATCAAGATCACTAATTACAAAGTACTGACTGACAGCCGTGACTGAGATGAATGTTTGTTGGCACCATAAATAAAGCAGATTCAATGCTTGCTGATGAGAGAGAAGATTCCTTGAGTCCTAGAACCACAAGGAACTCCAAGGAATTGAATTCCAGTAACAATACAGGAGAAGGAAACCTCATTGGGCATCCAGATGAGCCCGTACTCTGGATGACATCTTGACTGCAGCTTTATTGGACAAATTCCAAAAGCTCAGCTATGTTGTGCATGGGCTTCTGATTACAGAAATCATGAGCTAATAAGTTCTTTGAGCTCTAAAATTTTTTGTAGCTTGTTACACAGCATAGAAAACTAATGCACTTGAACAGTAGCAATGCAAGCTGGCTTTGCATTTTCTCTGGGGTGGGAAAATACTGAAAATAGATGCTTTTTGACATCCATTCTCATCTGCTTGCATCTTTTCTCATCAAGAAATTTCTTGCAACTTCCTCAGGAATTCCAATGGTCACCTTCTGGTTTCTACTGCCAAACTCCCTCTGCTAAGTCCCAGAACTTAGATCAACACTATGCCAGAACCCTCTTACATGAAGCCTATAATTAGTCAACCAATCATGCTCACATCACATGAAGAAGGTAGACATTCCTAGAATAGCAAAACCTTTACTCCCTCTAGTTCACCTTTGCTGCACAGCATCTAAAGCCTAAACCCAGGATGCTTCCAATATCAGGACATAAGAACAAGCTCAAAGTGCTATTAATGTTTAAAACAGGAATTACCAGGTAAGTAACACTTCACTTAAATGAATTTCTTACCTATATTTCTTCTCCATATAATATAAATTTCTTTACCCCTTCATCTAGTTCCAATGTTTAAAATTCATTGAACTGATTACTAAGCACTTTCTTTGTAAATCTATGCATGAGAATTTGTCTCTATCATTCTAGTCTGTGCTATCTACTACATTGGAAAATTTCATTGGAAAAGAGGCAAGAAAAGTGCCATTTAAACAATCTGTTACTTTTCATATTTGCAAATCACAACAGAGGAAAAGAGCATAATTTACTATTACTGTTTAGTTCTAGCTGGTATTTTTTTTTAAAAAAAAACAATGATATTTACAAAATAACCCAATGATATTTACATTTTTTAGTCAATTATCAGGCCTACTGAGGCCCACTTTAAAAATGATTTAACATTCTCAAACAAATGCATTTGTGTATTCCAAACAAAAATACAGACACAGGAGTCAAGGAATCAAAATAGTTCACATTATATAAAAGTTTTAATTATGGGTAACAAAACATGCCCCCATTTAAAATACAAAAAGTTCATTCACCCACTAACTAAATAAATATTTACTGAGTACTTTCTATGTGATAGAGCATTTAATTTAAAATTTTCTTTTGGGGCCAGAGAGATAGTATGGAGGGTAAGGCGTTTGCCTTTCATGCAGAAGGTCATCAGTTCGAATCCCAGAGTCCCATATGGTCCCCGAGCCTACCAGGAGCGATTTCTGACCATAGAGCCAGGAGGAACCCCTGAATGATGCTGGGTGTGACAAAAATAAAAAAATAAAAATAAATAAAATTTCTTTTAATATTTTATCTCTATTTTACTTTGCCACATTGCTTAAAAGAGAAGATGAATGAGAAGGAAATATATACATCAGATTGAGCCCAGGCAGCCTATTATTATCCCATAATTACCTGAAAAAGCATTGCTATAATATCTTGAGAGTGTCTGCATAATGTCTTTTGAGTGTTGAGTCCAAGGTGCTATCTTTCTGTAAGTTTTCACACGATGAACAAGTTGAGAACCACCATATTGAAGAGAAAGAGTGTCCCCATGATCTTCATAAAGTTCCTCAAATAATCTAAGCAAAAAGAAAAAGAAAGAAAGAAAATCTTAAAATCAGTCCAAAGAAACAAAGAGCTGAATTCAATATTAGAAACCAGAAAACGTGCCTGAAAAGTAAGGTTGAAAATGCTGGACTGTCCTCTTTACCTGGTCCCACAGGAAAGGAGGATGGAAACCTTAAGCAGACCTCTATAGATAGCAATACCAGATGCGTGCCTCTGAAGGTTAGCCCCAACTTAATTTCTTGATGTCCCTGGTACCAGTCTGGGGCCTACTCTTCCTGCACACATGCTTCCCTGTTGTTTTTCTTTTTCTGTACAACTGCTACCATGACTGTGCAGAGAAAATGGCTGCTTTTTGGCCATAAGTCTGCCATTTTCCAATGTGCTGGCTGTCACTGTGTCTCTTTGACTGGCCCCTGAGAGGCAGTGGAATTAAATCTTTGCAGTTAAAACCTCACATTATAAAGTACTAGTAAATACTTTTGATAAAACCATATATATATTTATTATTTATCCTAAATTTATTAGTATAAATTTGCTTATAATTTGAATTACTGATTCAAATCCAGACTTTCTCTGCAAGAATTCCTCTGAGAGTACAGAAATCATGCAGGGGTTAAGGAGCATTCCATGCATATTACCAATCCCTTGCATCCTGTATCTTGCATTCCAAGTATCATAGAGTGCCAGATCTGGAAGTTCTAGAGCACCTCTGAGCATGGCCCTGGGTCATTCCCTATTCTGGTACTAAAGGGTGGCATGGATAATTTCTAGCATCACAAAGCCCAAGCAGCACACAACCTTGGGTCTCTGCATTGAACCACATCTGGTTGACCAAGTATTTTCTTTAAATACTTGAGGATAAATGCTAATGTATTATATTTTATATAATTAAATCATAGAAGACACTTTTTAGTGTTTGAAGGCACCAAAAATCAAACCCAGCAATGACAAAACAAGTTGGTTTTCTAACCATATTAAAAGACTCCAACTTTCTGTATCTTACCAGATCAATTTGCTTCCAAAAAAGAATTTATATTTGCTTTGAACGACCATGACAAACTCTTATTATAGTCAGATAGACCATATCCTTTATTAGAAATATGTTCAGCTTTGGGGATAGAGAGATAAGAGAGAGGGTAAGGAATTTGCCTTGTACACAGATGACCTAGATCCTGTCCCCAGCACCACAGCCCATCAAGAGCAAAGCCAATAAAGCACCACTGGAAGTGGCTCCAAAAAAATAAAAGTAAAAAGAAAAAGAAAATAAATATGCACAATTTTGAAATCTGTGTATCCTCAGGTGCTTTGCAGAGACTTGATGTGCAGCTGTATCTCTGGATCGTCTGACCATCAGTAAATTGAAGACTTACATGTGTCAAATGAGAAATAACACAATAAACAATAGAATTATATTTTCAAAAAATAGTATTTCGATGCCTCATAGATCTAATGAACAGAGAGGAAACACTACTCTCTAAAAATGAACCATTATTTCAAGTCTAAACTTTTTTGTTGGAAATGTATGAAAGTGTATTATTTTATTTTATTTTATATTTTGCTTTTGGATGACACCTGGTAAGGCTCAGGGCTCTGTAGTCTAGGATCACTCCTATAAGGGCTCTAGAGCCACATGGAATGCAAGGAATTTAACCTAGGCCAGCTGCATGCAAGGCAAGCATCCTATCTTCTGTACAATCACTCTAATCCTGAAAATACACTTTTTTCATGTAGTATAGATTTAGTGGGGTTTGTTTGTTTTGGAGGGGACACATCCAGTGATGATCAGGGGTAACTCTTGGCTTTATACTCAGAAATTACTTCTAGCAGTGCTTGGGGAACCATATGGGATGCTGAAAATTGAACCTGGATCAGCCATGTGAAGGCAAACACCCTACCCTCCATACTATATTTCCAACCCCCTTTTTTAAATCCAGTTTAAGTACTTTAGATTTATCTAAACAACACAGTTTTTTATTAATAAGTCAAACAAAAAAATAAATGAAAATAATACAAACAACACAATGTAATATAAGGAAACAAAATATAAAATATGGAAATCTTTCACAAAAATGTTTTTTACAAAATATTTTAATATCTCTTAGCAACACTATATTGAAAGGACAAAAATGCAAAAACCTTCATAAAGGTCATTTTTGAGAACGTTTATTTTCTACTAGTAGTATGTAAAAGGTAGAAAAGAAGGCTCACCTGACTGCATCTGTATCAAACTGAAGATTCGGTTTATCAATCAACCCCAAGGAATACAGTTGATAAGCCAGAGCACATTTTCCCACCATAAACTGTGCTGTATTGGTGCGATCCAAACAGTCCACACAGTTGGTTCGAAGAACTCCAGTCTAGAGATAAAATCATTAAATTTCAACATTAACCAGTCACCACAAAAATTCCATATTACTTCATATTTCTTCTTCAAAAGAAAGGGAGGAAGAGAAGAGGTATAAGGGGAAAAGGACAAGAAAGGCTGTAGACTGGGTATTAGTCTTGAACATAGATATATTTTTTAAATTCTATAAAGTGATTTTGTGCTCATTTAATATCACTACTACAACATTGAAAATTCTACTACCATTTAACAAGAAAAAACAAACACCATTTGCAAATGTGTGTTTTTCCCCCTTTAGTTTAAAAAACAAATATTCTGTAGTTGTGGCCATATCATTTATTGAGCATCACCTATATATATAGTGACTATATCTAGATATTTTCCTAAATCATGCTAACTTAGACTTTTCACAGTTCTGTTTATGGTTCTACTTCCACTAATCAAAGTTAATATAAAAGAAAAAAATCAACAATGAATTGTTATTATTTCAGTTGCATGTTTTTTATGAGTTAAATATCTGCAGTATGGCTTTAAAATGATTAAATTATTGATAGTTTTGGATTAAAACTTACTTTACTTTTACTCTCACCTTACTGTATAGTTGCTTTCAAACAATTCATATAGACACTATGAAAACAAATCTTGTAAAACATTAAAATCCATGTTTATACCTGCAGCCGGCCAGTGGGAATCATATATCCGCCAAGTTCATTCCACCTGTGTTGAAAAATTTACTCTTTTAAAGAGAAAAACTTATAAATAGCATAACCTACATTTTTTTTTACCAGTTTGATTAAGACTGACAGAATAAAAGCAACAGGGAGTTGAATATACATGAAAAATTGGTTGATTCAGCTTACTTCTATTCTTTTAGGTAATAAAAAGAAGAACCAAGGTAGAAAACGTCCATGCTTTCCTCAAAAGGAGTCCAGAAAAGAAGACCTAAATCTGACCCAATATTCCACTCTCTATCACTTTATCTCATACTTCAACCAAAACATCTTGCTTTAACTTCTTGTTTAGTCACAAGGCATACAATTAATAATTGTAAAGCATCTCTCCAATAGAATCTTCCATAGCAATTGTTCCCCACTTAAAGTCAGCATTCATTGCCTTCTCCAGCTTTGATTCATGGAATTTTACTACATTGATTTTGTTGGGTTTTTTGTTTGTTTTATTTTTTTATTTTTATTTTTTATTTTTTTGGCTTTAGGGTCACACCTGGCAGCACTCAGGGGTTACTCCTGGATCTACACTCAGAAATCGCCCCTGGCAGGCATAGGGGACCATATGGGATGCTGGGATACAAACCACCGTCCTTCTGCACACAAGGCAAGTACCCTACCTCCATGCTATCTCTCGGGCCTCAGCTTTTGCTGTTTTTGCAGGTTTTCTTAAGAGTGCTCCATGTGGGGCCAGACTGATAGCACAGAAGCCAGACAGCACATGGACAACGTGGGTTAGATCCCCAACATCCCATATGATCCTCCGAGTCTGCAAGGAGTAATTTCTGAGTGCGTGCAAAGTCAAGAGTAACCCCCGAGCACCGCCAGATGTGACTCAAAAATGAAACAAACAAGAGTATTTCATGCTATAAACTCTCTCATGCAAAGAAATGCATGAGGATATTTGTATAATGATATTAATGTTTTATATTAATTATTTAAAATACTTTACTTATTTTAAAAAGGTAAATACAAAAAGAATTCAGCACAGTAGGCCTGATTACTGATCTTAGTAAGATTGTTTGCAAAGCTGTCTGTTGGATATTTGCTTTTTGTGTTTTGTTTTCTTTTTTAACCACACCTGGTAGTGTTCAGGAGTTATTCCTAACTTTTTGCTCAGTGATCATCTGTGACACTGCAGAATGAACCAAGATCAACCAAGGTCTTGCATGTAAGGCAAGAGTTTTGTAACCCCAATACTATATTTCTGGCCCTTGACTGGTATTCAGAACTTGGCATCCATCACTCCCAGAACAGATTAGAGAGGCTTCACTGAGCCTAAACTGTTTGTAAAACAAGATGATTTTGTTGAATATGTTCTTCCCTCTAGGGAAACTAGAATTTGGGCATGTGCCTGGCAGAAGTGAGTTACAATGATCAGCC
This sequence comes from Suncus etruscus, assembly GCF_024139225.1. Classification (NCBI taxonomy): domain Eukaryota; kingdom Metazoa; phylum Chordata; class Mammalia; order Eulipotyphla; family Soricidae; genus Suncus; species Suncus etruscus. Next base: position 79,659,901 of record NC_064851.1, on the reverse strand, counting down.
TCCAATAAAAAATCCTGGTGTTGAGATTCTAAAATGCTCTCTGCTTGGCAAAATTTCATACATACTGTCACTATGACAGATTGGAGAATTTTGCATGATTTCGTTGGGCTCATCTGGGAGAGAACTCTAGAAACTTGCACCTAATTTTCTCCTGACTTTGCCCCTTATGCCTTTCCTCTTTTCTAATTCTGCTTTAATTGAAGCTGAGAGCACAGCAAATGCTTTGTTCTTAGAGGAATCTTAGTAAATCCCTGAGCTGTGAGAAGTTACCTGGAGATATTCATAGATATTCTAAAATTCATACTCTATCAAATACAAACAATAACAAAAGGATTACTTCCAAACACACACACACACACACACACACACACACACACTAATACTTGGTTAGTAATTACTCATTGTATGTTTGTTCACAATTATAGTGAATCATGCTAAGAGATAATAAAATGCTGGTAATATGTAATATTGTCTTTCAACAAGGTAAATAATGCATGAATCTTTAATTTGAATAAGAAATAAAGTACCAATAAAGAAAGATCATTAGTGAGCAAACAGCTATAATACAATAATTATTACTTTCATAAAAATGTTAGTCTATGTTCAGCCTATGTGAAAAAATATGTCTATGTCTCTTTAAAGTGGAAAAATAAAATCCAGTGCAATTTTTCTTTATATCACTATTTTAGATGCTTATTCCATGTAATAAGAGATAAAGATGCCACAGCTTTCCTGAAGGTCCATAACCACCTGAGACTCCTATGGCCACCGTAAACCACTGTCATTACCTGAGCAGTTTACATTCCCAAAGGAACAAGTCTGTCTTTGCTATAATGAGTACAAACTAGTTACTCATATTTAGAATATTTTCATCCACAAGTGGTAAGCTGTTGCTTGAAGTTCTTTTTTTTTTTTTTTTTTTTTTTTTTTTTTGGTTTTTGGGCCACACCCTGTGACGCTCAGGGGTTACTCCTGGCTATGCGCTCAGAAGTTGCTCCTGGCTTCTTGGGGGACCATATGGGACGCCGGGGGATCGAACCGCGGTCTGTCCTAGGTTAGCGCAGGCAAGGCAGGCACCTTACCTCCAGCGCCACCGCCCGGCCCCTGCTTGAAGTTCTTAAACTTCATACATACTTTTCATCTGGTCGCAAAATGCTGCAGTAGGCATCAGGGCGGTTTACAAAGAAACCTGTTTTCTTCACCACACTTTCAGCAATCACATTTAGTCGATCAAGAACATTGCACAGCTTGCTAAGGAGAGGAAGAAAAATGAGAAGCATAAGAAGAACCCAAATTTTAATACATATTTAAGCTTATAATTAGGCAAAAAAAAAAGTCTAGACAATAGGGTCTTAATTTTTTAAACTCTAGGTCTGGACCTGGTAACTAACAAGATTCAGTCTAAACAAACATGAATAACCTGTAATTTATTATCAACCACTGGCAAGTCCTAATTTGGGAATATACATTACATCCTGGTAAGAGATTTTCATACAACCTCTTACCTCTCAATTGTTAAGTCAGTCAAGTAAATATGAATTCATAAAATGACTATGAAAAGAACACAGTGCACAGTATTAATGGCAGGAAAAAAACACAGGAAAATAAACTAATGTGAAAGGTAGTACTATCTGAAATCAGTCCTACCCTAGGGGAAATAGTACATCTATGGAGTGCATTTGTATGTTTGTGTACTAGCTCAGTAGTTTCTAACCTTTTCATACCTGAGGATTAATACTGGTAAAGTTATTAATAACTTATAACTAACTAATAACTGTTAGATCAATGATTAAGATGCCTACATTTCATGCCTGCAGACCAGTAGTTGAAAACCACCAAGTTAGGGTTGAAGAGATAATACAGTGGGTACGGCATATGCTTTATAGTCTCCCAAGATGCACCAGGACTGTTCCCTAAGCACAGAGCCATGAATAGGCCCAGAGCACTGCTAGGTGTGGAAAGAAAAAAATAAGGAAGAATGAGAGGGGTGAGGAGGAGAAAAGAGGAGAGAGAGGAGGAAGGGAGAAGCATAAGTAATCAAGTTAGTTACCTAAAATGAAGTACAAAACAAAATAGTAACTTTTTATTTAAAAAAAATAAAGTGAGACTTTAAAATAAAATTGTGCAAAGCATAGTGAATAAACAAAATGACAATGCACATTTTATGAAAGAAAGTTCCTTGGATAAATAAGCTCTGAATATGATCCTGAAATGTAAATGAGAAGTGGAAAAGAATCAAGTAAGAAGCTCCAGAATGAGACCTTAGCTGCAATGCTGGGGGAAACTAACTTTGGAATAAAGAAAAAGGTGTTACATTGTGGAACCAACTAGCAAGAAATGGGCCCCTGGCAGTTCATTAAAGGATACTGGCTTTATTGTGCATAGTCAGGAATTCCTGCAGGCTTGTTTAGAGACTATTTAAACGTACTGTCTACCAAAGTGATTAAATAGGAGATTGAATAAAGGTGAAGAAAAAGAAAAGCTAAGGAAAAGTAGTAGAGAAGTTCTAAAATAATTAGACAAATGACTGAAATCTATGACTGTATAAAGAGGGCAAAAAAGAGTCTGGTCATTTAACTTCAGTACTCAAAATATGTCCTCCCTCTGTCCTAGCATCAAATAGCCCTGTAAAAGCAGCATATAATTTACCAGAGAATCAACTTCCACATTTCACATTATAAGCAAAGGAGAATCTTGAAACCAGACATGTAACTATTACCTTTTAGTGTACTTGGCCATATCCCACGGAATATAAACAATAGTGTGCTCGGGAGGCAAAAACTGATTGAGATAGGTCACAGCAGCTACAAGCTCTTCACTCAGAATTCTCTCATGCTTTCTTTTCTCTCGCTCCTTAAGCAAAAAGAGAGCGAGAGAGAGAGAGAGAGAGAGAGAGAGAGAGAGAGAGAGAGAGAGAGAGAGAGAGAGAGATTTGAAGTGTTATAATCATCTTAAGTTTGAGGAACAGATTTTAATATGGTAACATTTGACCTTAAGAAAGGACTAATCCCAGGGGCTGGAGAGATAGCATGGAGGTAAGGCGTTTGCCTTTCATGCAAGAGGTCATCGGTTCGAATCCCAGCGTCCCATATGGTCCCCCGTGCCTGCCAGGAGCAATTTCTGAGCATGGAGCCAGGAGTAACCCCTGAGCACTGCCGGGTGTGACCCAAAAACCACAAAAAAAAAAAAAAGAAAAGAAAGGACTAATCCCTTCTTAAATTGAAAAAAATGAAAAGAATACAAATTCAAAAAATATGTCCTTGAAAAACTAAATCAGGAAATAATGAGCTTTGTAAAGAGATCAGACTTCTTCCTGCTACTCTCTACTCAACCTTTACATCTTTCCTACTCTAGAAAAAGGGTACCCTACTCCAGCCAGTCGAAGGATACACTGGAATCAACTGGTCCTGGATTGGAAAAATCCCCAAACTACCCTAATAAAGAGCATTTTCATAGTTCTCATGTGGTAGTCAAAGCAGGCACTTTTCCTTCCACACTAGGACTGAAAGAACAAATTGAAGTTAAAAGGCATCATGAGAGGCTGGAGTGATAGTGCAGCGGTAGGGCGTTTGCCTTGCACGTGGCTGACCCTGGATGCACATGGCTACCCAGGACGGACCTCGGTTTGATCCCCGGCGTCCCATATGGTCCCCCAAGCCAGGAGCGATTTCTGAGCGCATATCCAAGAGTAACCCCTGAGCATCACCGGTTGTGCCCTCTCTCCCCCCCAAATAAAGGCATCATGATCTGAACTCTGACTCTCTGTCAACTGATCTTTAGATATTACATTCTTTTTGTTTTGTTTTGGGGCCATACCCAGCGACACTCAGGGTTCACTCCTAGTTTGCACTCAGAAATCGCTCCTGGGATGACAGGAATCAAACCCAGGTTCGTCCTGGGTTGGACGTGTGCAAAGCAAATGCCCTACTGCTGTGCTATCTCGCTGTCCTCATATATAGTCTCTTATTTAAGAGTGGCTACTGCATTACTGCACAACTGCGCAGCTACAGTGCTGACTCACTGGCCTCATGGAAAGGTTCTGGATTTCACCTAGGCCTTCATTTCTTCATCTATGAAGTGAGTGGCTGTGTCTCCCCTATAGCATGAATGTAAGGTCTGAATATGACCATTTCTAATGACAGCATCTGACACACAAATACATTAAGTATTTTTAACACTTATATATCTTTATTATTATATTAATTAAGACTTCACATATATACAAAACAGTTAATTCAGCAATCATGATAGTGTCATGTTTTGAGGCATTATTGCCTGTATCAAAATAATGTCTAAGCTGTTTCCAATCATGATGATTACTCCCAATTTCAATGAATTTAATTAAATAACCATTGTAGTAATCAAACAAAAACAAAAAGATATCTATTTTACACAGATGAGTAAATGAGATGAACAAACTAGATAAGAATTAATTAAGAGCAGCATTAAATCAGTTGGGAATGAAAATTTATTTAGCCTAAATTTTTCACCAGATATAGTAGTTATCAAATTAACCAGGGAAACAAAAATGCTTTTAAATATTTATGTTTAAATATGATATTGTCTGAGATAGAAAGGTAATTCAGTCAACTTATTGGACTGTCTCCATGTAAAGAATCTATTATACATCTGTCTAAAGTGTATGTGTTAGGATTTTTTGCCTGTGTTTCTTTGATTTTTTAAATCATTCTTTTTTAGATAATAAATCATATCTTTTAAGCATCGTGTTATAAAAATGTTCATAGTTGTGTTTCAGTTATCAAAATAACACCACCCTTCACCAGTGTAACTTTTTCCCACCATCAATGTTTTCCATTTCCCTCCCCCCAACCCCTACCTGTCTTCAGGACAGCAATTTTATCTCTCTCTCTCTCTCTCTCTCTCTCTCTCTCTCTCTCTCATTGTCATGGTATTTGCTGGTAAAGTTATTTCTCTAACTGCACTCACCACTCTTTGTGGTAAGCTTCATATATTGGGCTGGTCCTTTTGGCCCTCTTCTCTATTTTCTCTGGGTATTCTTACCATACTATCTTTTATTTTTCATAAATCCCACAGATAAGTGGGACTATTTTGTGCCTGTCTCTCTCCCTCTGAATCATTTCACTCAGCATGAAATCTCTATGCCTATCCATATGGAGGTTAATTTTATGATTTCATTTTTTTCTGACAGCTGCATAGTATTCCATCGAATAGATGTACTACTTTCCTTAGGCATTCATCTGCTGTCGGACACCTGGATTGTTTTCAGATGGCTATTGTAAATAGCATTGCAATGAACCTAAGCAAGCAGAGGACATTTTGTATTGTGTTTTTGTGTTTCTAAGATATATCTCTAGTAGTGGTATTGCTGGATCAAATGGGAGCTCAATTTCCAGTTTTTTTGAGGAATATCCATATTGTGTTCCAGAAAGGTTGGACTAGACAGAATTCCTACCAACAGTGAATGAAAGTTCCTTTTGCTTATTTAACTCATTCAGAATTTGAGAAAAATTTTAACAACCAAATGAAAATTTTATGACACTGTAGATCATTTCAAAGGGTAGAGATGCACTGATGGCCATCCATAGTCTACAGCAGGGGTCTCAAACTCAATTTACCTGGGGGCCACAGGAGGCAAAGTTGGGGTGAGGCAGGGCCACATAAAGGATTTCACAAAAAAAAAAAAAAAAGGAACAGCGGGCAGGAGCAGTGGAAATGACGTCTGCGCTAGGCGCAAAGTATTCAAGATTATTCGCTTACCGAATATTCGCAATAAAAAATCGCATTAGTAAGCAAAAAATCGCATTAAACATTTGCCTACCCTGAACAGAACTGCTCGGGGTATGCGAATGTTTAATGCGTTTTTTTTCTTACTAATGCAATTTTTATTGCGATTTTATTGCGATTGTACTGTGATATTTGAAGGCCAGCGGGCCACAAATGTTGTACGGAGGGCCGCAAACGGCCCGCGAGCCGTGAATTTGAGACCCCTGGTCTACAGATTAAAACCCTCTACTAAGTAAATATGCCTTATTCCAATCTATTTCCATAGTAGCAATACTGATGGCATGTGGCATGCTGCCAGTGTTTGTCAAGGAAAGCCTCAAACTGCTGGACTGGAGTAATAGTATAGCAGATAGAGTGTTTGCCTTGGATTCGGCCAACCCAGATTTGGTCCCTGACTACACACACCAGGAGTGATCTCTAAGTGCAGAGCCAGGAGTAAGCTCTGAGCATCCTTGGATGTGGAAAAAAAGAAAAAAAAAGAAAAGAAAAAGGCAAAACAAAAAAAATAAATAAAACCTCAAATTTCTACAGCTATTTTGGGGTAGAAGAAGCATACAATACAGGATAAAGGACAAAGATATTTTAAAGGATGATTTCACTTTAGAAATTTATATGGAGGTAGAATAATAAAGGGAATACACCTTACAATCATTCTGTGCACCCATACATTCTAGGACTCTTTCATCATCAAGTAATAAAATCTTTCTCCAACTGAACAAATTCTTTTATCTTCTAAACAAAATAAGGTCAAACCTTTGAAAATGTTTTCCAATTCATAAAACTACGACTTAATATCCAAGTGATTCTCTTGGTAATCTCCAGTTATTACTAGGATTCTTATGACAACATAAGAATAAACAAGTATAATTTATAAAAGTTACTGGCAGGTATTCAAAACTAAACGCACATTTGAGAACTCTTAGCAAGAGCACTTTACAATCACGCAGGTGTATTAAATGTTATTTCAATCTACATATTTAAATACAGAATGATTTCCTATAATTCTCTATCACTGTAGAAAATTGCAGTTGGTACTCCATTTAACCACATCTTGCAAACTCACCATGAAAAATCTATAAAAGAAGAGAATATTCACTACTTTAGATCAATATTTTTATTATAATGATAAACTGCAATTTAGTACTTTAGCAACAAATTATTTCTATGTTAGTATGTCTGTTTTCTTAAACATGTACCAGAAATGTGTTCAAGAGGTTTTCACTTAGAGCTTTTTAATTTTAATTTTTAGTGAGGTATATATCACAGCTACTGTATGATACAAGTTGATGTTATGTATAACCTTATTATATAATAATATATTGTATTTTATATTATATATTGTTTTTATTTATTTGTTTATTTATTTTGTTTTTGGGCCACACCCATGGCACTCAGGGGTTACTTCTGGCTCTACACTCAGAAATCACTCCTGGCAGGCTCAGGGGACCATACAGAATGCCCGGAATTGAACCCGGGACGGTCCCGGGTTGGCCGTGTGCAAGGTGAATGCCCTACTGCTGTACCATCACTCCAGGATAATGCCTTACTATAATTTTTTTAATTGAACTTGTTTACAAAGTCAACCCCTGATAGAATCCACTAATCACAAAAACCAAAGAACAGGGGCAAGCGTGGTGGCACTAGAGGTAAGGTGTCTGCCTTGCCAGCGCTAGCCTAGGATGAACCGTGGTTCAATCCCCTGGTGTCCCATATGGTCCCCCAAGCCAGGAGCGACTTCTGAGTGCATAGCCAGGAGTAACCCCTGAGCGTCACCGGGTGTGGCCCAAAAACCAAAAACAAACAAACAAAAAAAACAAAGAACAGCAAAAGAAAGCTGACTGACTCACTGCACATGATTTTCCCTCCTCATTACCCTTTTGCCAAGATGTAACTTTCAGGCTCTGATTAAATCATTCATATGCATGCACACACAAAAACTGCTTCTTTGAACCCATGCATGAAACTATACCATTCTCTCCCAGCAACTGATTCCCCACCCCCAAATTGTACCTCTACTGTTAACAATATATAGTACAACCTTCTCTTACAAACTCACTATTCCCATCTTTCTATCTTAGATTAAACCAGCCTTTATGGAAAACAATATGAAAATTCTTAAAAAAAAAAACTGGAAATTAAGCTCCCATATGATCCAGCTATACCACTCCTAGAGATATACCCTAAGAACACAAAAATACAATACAAAAATGTCTTATGCACACCTATATTCATTGCAGTGCTATTTACAATCGCCAGAATCTGAAAACAATCCAGATGCCTGACAACAGATGAGTGACTAAAGAAACTGTGGTATATATTCACAATGGAATACTATGCAGTAGACATAAAATAAAGTCATGAAATTTCCTAGACATGATAGTCAATGGAAACTATTATTCTGAGTGAAATAAGTTAGAGGGAAAGAGATAGATACAAAATAATCTCACTCACCTGTGGGAATTAAGTAAAATAAAAGACAGTAGGGTAATAATACTCAGAGACAATAGAGATAAGGGCTGAAGGACCAGCCCACAATATGAAGCTCACAATAAGCGTGGTAAGTGCAATTAGAGAAATAACTACACTAACAACTATCATGACAATGGTAGTGAGTGAGAGAAAATAGAATGCCTGTTTCAAATACAGGGGGTAGGAATGAGGGAGATAGGGAGGGGCACTGGTAGTGGGAAGGTTACTCTGGTAAAAGAGGGGCATTCTTTTTTATAATGAAACACAACTACAAACATACTTGTAATCATGGTTCCTAATATATATATATATATATTTTAAATAATCAGCATCACTTTGTTTTCTGTCTTTGACACATCTTTTATTATTTTCTTACCTGTTCTTTTAGATTATTTTTTAATTTACCATGAATTGCCAAATTATTCATGATTGCATTTCAGGAATACAATTCTTCAACACCAATCCCTTCACCAGTATCTACTTCCCTCCACCAATTTTTCTATTTTTATAGGGCTGTGGCCAGCAGTGCAATAGGTGAGAGTAGAGAATGGCCAGGGACTCTTACAGAGATGCTTGAGCCTGCAAATGAACTTCTAAGTGCTGTTTGCAAGAGAGTATCATGGTCACATCTGTCAATAGTCAGGAAGCATCTCTGGGCCTGAGCATATTACTAGCATTTCTCTGCCACTGAGTTGTCTTCTGGGTCCTTTCCATTTCTTACCCAAAGCTTCTAATTTGTATTCAGATTGTTTTAAATACCCACCTCAGTTCACTAATACACTATTAGCATATCCAAAAGTTCTTTGTCTTAATTTTGTATTGTACCTATATCTCTCACAAAACAAACTAAACTCAGACATTGGAGAAAATACCTCTTCTTCTTGAGTTGAGATTACCCAATACATCAACTCACTACCTCTACTTGCTTACTTTTAACCCAATTCCTTGAGTATTTCTTCCAATGAGCACTTCTTCTGTTGTCATCTTAGCAGATTTGCTTCTTTCATTCAGTTACTTCCTTTATTATGAAATATAAGCTTTCCCTTAATTAAGTAAATGCATCTTAATTGGCCCAGGAGGTTTTCTGGTGATACCAGGAATTCTGTAACTATTTACTTTCCATACTTCTTCTCAATGCTGTCTGAAAATAAGGCAGAATTTTAACAGGCTCTACCTACTTCGCACATGAAAATCAGGATCCTGGAATGCTACATTCCCCCTTCCTTGTCTTACAAATATGCCATTAATTTTCAAACATTCCCCATGGAGGAAGCCACATGGAATCTGGGCCAAAGGACAGAGGATCAGACAATTCAGGTAGGGATCTGCCACAGCACAATGATCTGCGAGTCTCCTTTGGGGAGAGGGAGAGGAGACTTGCTGAGTTCTTGCTCAGGAAAGAGCTGACTCAGGTGACTGAGTTCCAGGGTTAAAGTGATGAGCATACCTTCACTAAATTCAAGATGATGATAGGTGAGCCAAACCTCTGAAGCATCTGGTCAAAGTGGAGGGCAGCCACATGCGCAAATGGATCAGCCTGATCCACTGAGGAAAAAAGAAATGTGAATGAACACTAAGACAAATTCCACACACGGAAATAAACACAGAGGTGTTTGTTTTGCTTTTTAATTTGAAAAAATACAATTCAAATAATCTCCCAGTCATTTCACTTCCTAGAGTTCCCTTAAGGAGCTTCTCGGACATTCATTCTCTGTATTTACTGAAGTTGGAATGATTCTTATATTACTGAAATGAAATCTAAAAGTATTTACTAACAGTCAAAAATACAGAAAAATATAGTCATCGAACAAAAATCAAGACATTCCTCTTTTAAGTTCTCTATTTACCTGCACTTCAATTTCGTTAAGACCTAAGCATTTATGAGAATTCTGGGACAAGAGATTATTATCTCTAAATGTGCATAAATAAGAGCTAGCATTAAAAAGATCAGATTTTTGCACGCACATGTAATAGGTGGTTTAGGCATCATAGTTGAAATGTCCTGAGACCAATATAAAGGAACTGATCCTCTAACTTGTACATAAGAAGAGTAACTTCCTGCAGTAAAAGACATGACTGAAGCATCGCAGAGTATTTGTTCAGTTTCCACTTCATTTGCAACATCACCCTGCAACATAAAGTACATTTAAAGATATTTCACATTCCTAGAAATTTTAATGAAAAATTTTCAGGTACAATGAAATTTTTTTTTTTTTTTTTTTTTTTTTGTGGTTTTTGGGTCACACCCGGCAGTGCTCAGGGGTTACTCCTGGCTCCATGCTCAGAAATTGCTCCTGGCAGGCACAGGGGACCATATGGGGTGCTGGGATTCGAACCGATGACCTCTTGCATGAAAGGCAAACGCTTTACCTCCATGCTATCTCTCCAGCCCCACAATGAAATTTTAATTGCATTTTAAAAGAAGTTGGTGCTAATCATAATGTGCATGCACTGATGCAAAGGAATCCATTAAAATGCAATAAAGCCAATTAAAAATTGCAATTAAGATAGTAAAGAACAGAAAAAAAAACACAAAATTAAATAGCTAATAATACAAGCAGCATAGAACAGCTTGAAAGGCATAATGGGAGAAAGAAAAGAAAAAGAAATAAAAGGCAACTATGTAAAATTGTATAGGAGATTAGGAAGAGCAAGAGAAATACGAATTGACTTTGATTATCAAGGAAGAATAAAAGGGCAAAAGAGAGAGTCAAATAAGGTCTGATGGGCAGGTGGGAAAGGGGGTTTAGGGAAGTTTTACTTTCACAGTACATCATAAGGATAAAATAAAAATAAGTATAGCTACATTAATCATCTGTATAATTATCCTCAGAACATTCAAAAGTAAATAACATAATTATAAAAATTTTTCTCAAAGCATCAATTATAGCTCTTCATTCATTATTAATTTAATTTTAAGAAGAATGGTGCTGTGTTAAATCAGATCAAAAACCCAACGTCTCACTCAATATGCCTGACCCATCACATATCAGCTTACTATGTAAACAGAGCACTTGAAGAGAATTTCAAAAACTGCTGTTTCTTATGGGTGAACAAGAATGAAACTTGTGCCTTAGCACACACGTACATAGAGGGATAGGGTGAGAAGTTTTTCATGCCTGGCTCGATTTATTCTTCTGCTCAAAGGTCAAAATCCAATGAGTGCTCCTCTCTGTTTACTTAGTCTTAGGCTATGGGTAAAGGTGCTTTTCTATTTTAGTCTCTGCATTAAATATGCACTACAGATTTTCATGTATTATAAAAGTGGCAAATCCTTCAAGACATTAAACATTTTATAACTCCCAATTGTATTGTATAACTCATATGAGAGCCTTTTTTTTTTAGAAGTACATACATTTCTGAAATCTTACTCTAATTTTATTCAGAAGTTTTAGATACTCAGAATAATTAAGTATTCTCTTCATGACATTCCAAATTTAAAAAAATCAACTTTCTAAAATTGCTTCATCAATCATAAAGGTCAATATACAAGGTGAAAATGCTTGCTGCTTTTCAAGCTTACCTCACAGTTTGCACCTCTCTTGAGAAAACGCGTTCCAGCAAACTTACTGGATCTCCTGGCTATGAGAGTGACATACACTGGTCGTCCATAGATCAAGAGTTCTTAGAAATCAAGTTAAAGCTGTTCAGCATTCATGACTGTTATACCAAAGTAACAAAATCATTCTATTTAAATATACACTCATGTACATTGTATCCACTGTGTTAGAGATCATCAGTAAGTTATACCTAAGAATGCAAAAGCATAAGACATATGGCAACTGGCTGTAGGGTGAATGGCTAAGAGAAGAATTGGTCTCTGTCATTATAAACAAGCACAAGGAGTACTGCCTTGTCTTTAGAGATGATACAGCTAGCATACAGGCACAAGCCATTGATAGGGTATTTAGATAATGAGATCTGCAGGCTGAGAGAATGGAATTAATACTGTAAAACCATCCAAATAAAATATATAACTGCAAAAATAAAAACTGTAAATTAATAATGAAACATTGCAGACTAGTTAACATACAGCTGATTGGTTTTATTCTGTAATTAACCTTGAGTTTCACCTTCATCTTCTGTAAATTGGTATCATACTAATAAAGTAATGTTAGGTTGTATGGAGAAGGAATCTCTAATGTGCATAAAACTAGTGCCTGTCTTGTAGCAAATGTTTAATAAATAGTAATCACTTTTATCATTATAGAGACTTCCAGAACTTATTAAAGGTTTGATAATGAAAGGTTCATTATTTAAACTAATGAGTCTTAAAACTATCATCCAGGGAAGCTATTCATGATTTTTAAAGCCAAAAATATTTATTGTGCTTATTATGTGCTAGGCCATGAGTTAGCTGTCCAGTACACTAC